>NW_001849571.1:365558-388756 GCF_000209065.1 Trypanosoma cruzi | reverse complement strand
GCGCTCCGTTGAATTGCGGCCAGTCGTGGCAGTCTTTTGGGGTTTGGCCGCTCGTCTCTTTTGTTTACTTCCCACTGCAGCATGTGGATAACACTGATCCGAAGAACATTTGTTTGACCGCGTGTGAGCTGCTGCCGTGCGTGGTGCGTGGACTATTTGATTGTGTGGGGAGGTGCATTGGAGTGGCGAATACTTCTGTTTGGCGTGTCGCGGTGTGTCGGAATGATGTTCGGCTGACATGTGGAGGGTGTTGTTTGTAGTTTGTGTGTCTTCTTTGGTGGAGCCGACATGTGTGCGGGGATTGTGGCATTGCTGGCTGACAGTTCCACGTCACTTTTCGGCATTCCTGGATGTGCTGAGGAATGACGGCTAGCGGCCAGCGTGTTGGTGCTGCCGGTGGGAATAAGTGCATCGGGAATGGGCCACTTTCTCTTTTCCGTGCTGGAGCCGATGGACTGGCACGAGGGCACCGGCTGCAGGCTGCCTGCCAGCACGTGTGAGCAGCGGATCCATGCACACACCGACGCCCATCGCAAGAGCGTGTGCGATCACAGTGGCCTTTTGTGGCGTGCTTTTGTGGACGTCAGCCCGTCGAAGAATGTGTGAAACAAACGGCTGACTGCACACGAGGAAAATAAGTGCGTGCACTGTGCCGTGTTTCAGCATCGATGGCAGAGCGGCAGGAGGCCCGTGTCGGCAACTGAGATGTTTGCGTCGCGAGGGATGTCGGTGTTGATTTTGGATCGTCGAGGGTGAAGTGATTTTGCTGCTGCCCGTGTGTGTGGCCACTCCGGCAAAGGGCGGACAGAAAAGGGAGGGATGCAGACGCTGCGTGTGTGTGCAGGTGCCATGCAACAACGTCACAACAAACGTGCTGCGACTCGGTGACCCTTACATCGCTGTGGTCCTCACGAACAGCCCAGGCACGGCCCACACCGATGCACTTAGTGGACGGAGTGAGGCATCTTTTGAGGCGCTGCAGGGAACAGGATGTGTTGACGCAGCCACGACGTGCATGGAGTGTCACGATGGCACAGTCGGCTGTGGCTGGTGGAATATTTACTTCTCGGAGGCAACAGAGAGAGAGAGAGAGAGCTGCTCCTGCTGCTGGCGTCGTTGCTGCCTTTTGTGGCCTCCCATGCCGATTATTGTCTGTCCGCTGATCATGGGTGGCATGCCTCCACTAGTGACGTCGTCTGCAGGCATTCCACAGCACCAGTGAAACACACATCACGTCGCATGCTTTGGCTGTGGATATGGTGTCGTGAATGCAGCCGGCATTATTTTGCCCGACTCCTTTTCACTGCTTTGCGACAAATAGATGCGTCCCCGCCCGAGCCCTTCACTGCAGCTCCGTGTGTTGTACTGCCAGCACAAGACTCTCCTGTTGTCTGACGCCTGGCTGACAGTCGAACACCACTGCGTTGGGACATGCAAGGATGTGGACTGCCGCTCACGGTGTTGGGCACCGCTGTTTGGATGCGGCGGCCACACGAGCGGATGTATTGTGGCACAGTCAAATGCGTGAAGTACGCGGAATCACAGCGGCTGCAGTAATATCAGCGGTGTGGCACCACGGAATATGTGAAAGAGGGTGATGCATGATGAATCACAGTGGGCGGCATGCGAGGGAAGTGCACCGCGACGGAGCGTCATCCCGCCCTCAGCCTGCAGGGGATGTACACCCACAAAATATATGGACGAGACACCACCAAACACACATGCCCTTTCATGCAGCAATAAATAGGAGCGAAGGTGCGTTCTGATGTGTGGGAGTCCACTCACATATTTTCATCTCCACCGCAATAAACGGTGAGGAATCAGGTGCCACAGCAACGAAAAGAGGGAAACAAACATCTATTGCAACACTTTACCAGCAAAAGGCAGGAACAACACAAACCGAACTATTGGCTGCACCAACACAAGCAAAATTCACAAGAGGAAAGAAAACAAATAATAATTGTGCACCCTGCAGTAATCCCCAACACACGACCCAGGCATTAAGTTTGCCCTCCGCAAAGCAAAAAAAAAGAACAGAACGAACAAAACATGTGCACACATCTGCCAACATCCGAACAGAAACACAAATAAATGGTTGCTTGCTTCATTCCATTCCTTGCGCCCATATTTTTTTTGCGTGTGCGGCTGCTGCTGCTACGGTGGCCGGACTGCATGAAGTGGCGTGCGCCGAATGTGGACGAAGGCCAAAGGCAACCGAACTGTTTTTGTGATGAATATTGGCTGCACTTCCCGTGGACCAACAATTCACGTGGTGTGCGGGGATCTTCTTTTTATTGTTACTTTGCTTTCGTGTTGCTGTGTGCGCTGCACCTCCTCTTGTGTGTGTGCGTGCCCTCCGTGAGGGGTGCAGACACGACGGACCGCTCTCGCCGTATTTGCATGCGGTGGAGACTTGTGTGCCGCTCCTGTTTGCTTCTCCCTCTTCCATCTGTGTGTTGGTGTTGCGGCAGGGCTGTGTGTGTGTGTGCCTGCTGCCGTGGATTGGAGTGTGTGTCGTGCGTGGTGTGCGGCGTACGGTGCATGCCTGGCTGCTGCCCTCTCCTCATGTGGTGTGCCCTCTGTGTGTGTCTGCCGCACCTCTCGTCTCCCTGTTGCTCTCCATGTCACTCACTGTGCAGATCAGCTCCACACCACTGAACGACCACACTCACGATGACGACGATGTGCCGTCTGCTGTGCGCCCTGTTGGTGCTTGCCCTGTGCTGCTGCCCGTCAGTGTGCATGACAGCGAGTGATGGCCACAAATCCACCGAACTGATTACATCGTCCTCTCAGTCACAAGTGCAAGGTGGTCTCGATAAGGGACAGGAACCAGATAAGGGCCCTGGTGCGGAACCGGAAAATGGGAGGAGCGCTGAGGAAGGTTTAGGAAGTGAAGGAATTTCTTTGCCAACGAAAGCGGCTGCGGCCATCAGTGGACAGAAACCAGGTGCGTCAGTTCTGCCAGGGACACCAATTCCGGCGAGCGATAATCCAGAGTCACCAGGCTTACCGAATCAGTCCGCACAGACTCAAGAGGTGTTGCAGACAGGAAATGTGAGGAGCGGTGAGGAATTGTCGCAGAGTCAGGAATCTACCCTGCCAAGGGCACCAGAGAAGTCTGTTGAGGTGCCAACTACGACCACGACCACTACGACCGCTGCGCCAGCCACCACCAGCACCACCACCAGTACTACAACCACAGAGGCGCCAACTACGACGACCACCCGTGCACCGTCACATATTCGCAGAATTGACGGCAGCCTCAGCAGCTCTGCGTGGGTGTTTTCCCCGCTGCTGCTTGCAGTATCCGCGCTGGTGTACACCACTGTGGGCTGAAGAGGTGTGTGCGGGTTGTGCGTGCCAGCACTCAAAGCCACGGGGACATGTGTGCGTCTGCTGTGGTCCGATGTATAAAGCAAGAGTAATTATAATGATCGTTTTTTGCTTTGTTTGCTTCTGCTGCTCTGCTGTGTGCTCCGCGTTGTGCCACACATCCGTCACGTTGAACGCATCGCGGACACACTCATATGCATGCGAACTGGAGCTCCCGTGTTTTTCTTTTTATTAATTATTGTTTTTTATTGCCTTTTAAACTTCTTTTTGCAGTGTTTTGTGCGAGTTCTGCAATCGTACTGATTTCAACTGTTTCGTAGTGTGCGCGCTGCTATGTGTTGCCATTTATTGCTGTGCGGTGGTTGTGTTTGGTGTAGCGGCCATTTTCCCCCTTTTGCATTCACTCTGCGTTGACGGGGAGTTAGTTTGTGCTGAAGGCTACACGCAAGTGACAGGAGTGATGACGATGATGATGACTGGCCGTGTGCTGCTGCTGGTGTGTGCCCTCTGCGTGCTGTGCTGCGGTTTGGTGTCGGCCGATGCCGGGGATGATGATGTTTCTGGTGGTCATGGAACTTTAGGCGGAAGTGGAGTTGGGGCTGATGGTAGACCTTCAGTCCCGGTTGGTAGTGATGTATCCACTGGAGGTACAAAAGATGAATGTTCTCTGGGAAGTGGAGGTGGCTCTCCGGTTTCTGCTTCTACTCCTTGCAAATCTTTACTTTCTGATGCGGAAAATCCAGGGGGTGAGGTTTTCAATGACACCACGAAAGGATTATCCCGCGTTGAAGGGAACTCCAATGTTGAGCAGGATCCGCCACAGCCAGGGTCTCACGTTGTATCGACAGCCGAGGTGCTAGCACCAGGACAATCCAATTCTGAGGCGCAAGAGCAGTCGTCCGGTAAACTAAGAACAGAAGAGGGGAGTAATAACGGTGATGGCGGCACAACTGTGAAAGAAGAAGTGACTGGCGTGGAGAGTAGAGACACTGCTGACCTGTCCCCTAACGACAGCCACCCGCCAAAAGCAGCACGACCAGTGACGGGGGAAGAGAAAGGCACAGAGAAACAGGGAGCATCAAAGGCGTCATTAACGCCAGAAGAGGAACGAGGGACATCTGCTGCGACGGATCAAAAAGTGGACTCACCAAAGGAGGAAGCCGCGTCCAGCGCAGGTGCCACAAAAAATCGATCACCTGTCGGTCAACAACAAACAGAAGCTTCATCTCCCTCCACGAGTGGAAGTACTTCGACTCTGACTCCGGAAAAGGAACCCGCTGAGGAGCTCCATTCCAACAATAACCAACCACCTGGTGACGCAGCACCGACAGAAGGAACGCAACATGAAACTCTTCCTGGCGACAAAACGCAAACAGAACCAGCAACTACAAACAACAAACCGATTGACGCAGCTCCAACTGGCGACAGTGAGAGCAGCCCCACGGCTCCTCCCGCCGGAGAGTCAGACGCCGCCACAACCACAACCACGAACAATCATGATGCGCGTAGCCTCAACAACAATGGCAACAATACCTTCACAGAAGAATTGGACCAGAAGGCAGCAACAACGAAACCCAAAAGCGCACCAGAAAGCACTGACACTGCAGCAGCCAACAGTGAAGCATCCGCAACAGCCATAAACATCTCCACTAACACAACAAACAAAACAACCACCGGCGACAGCAGCACCGCGGTCTCCCACACCACCTCCCCTCTTTTGCTTCTTCTTGTTGTTGCGTGTGCGGCTGCTGCTGCGGTGGTGGCCGCGTGAGAGTGAGGGAGAGAGCGCCGTGCACCGCCCGCACACACACTCGTCCTTCACTCACTCTCTGTGTGTGTCCCCTTGCATGGACTCTCGCCCTCACCTCACCCCACGAAGCACACACATAATGTGCCCATTGTATATATTGCATGCACACCCATGCAGGCCCGTTGGTGCTCTCTTTTGCACGACACGCACCGCTGCCGTCCTGCCTGGCTGCATGGGCGGAGCACCGTAACTGTTTTTGTTTTGTTTCTATTGCATTGAGTGGGCGACCTCTCTCTCTCTCTCTCTCCCTGTGTGTGTGTTTTGCTTTACGGGAGCAATGAGAGTGTGTGCGCTGGTCGTCCCACGCTTCGGCTTTTTGTTTTGTTCTTTTCTTTCTTTTTTATCTCTTACTCCCTATCCTTTCTCCTTTTTGCTTTTGGGGCAGTCACTATGGACGTTTTTTTCTTTTCTACTCTTCCCTCTTTTTAATTGTTTCTTCTGCACTCTTCCTGTGAGGGGTGCCGTGTGTTTCCCGCCCAACTGCTCCACTCGCACACCCACCGACACGCTCATGACGACGGCCCTGTGCGCCTCGCCTGCTGCACGCATGAGGAGGGGCCGCGACGAACGGCGCGCTGAGGGAGCCGTGACGTGTGGGCGTGCGACGAGGGCCTGTGGGGCGGAGCACACATTTCTTTCCCTCTTGTTTTGTTTTTATTGCGGCCAGGGCTGGCAGACACCCGCAGCGCCACACACACACAGCCACACCCTGCCGCCGTGTTTTTTCTTTTGCTTTTTGCTTTGCGTGTTCATTTCACGCGCTGGCAGTCCCGTCAGCATTTCTCTCCCCTCTGATGTTTTTTTTTCTTTTGCTGCGCTCACTCTCCCGATGGGGTGACGCGACTCCCGTCATGTCTGCGTGCTTCTCTCAGTCCCCGCACACACGAGTGACTGTGCTCTGCAGGCCGCACTCACGCGCCGATGAGAGGGCTGAGGGGAGCAGCAACACGCAGATGACCCCATGAAATATAAACGATGTGCGGACACATGGAGGGTCAGACGGTTGAAAGACATGCAACTATTTAATTTTCTTTTGCGGGCAAAATATATACGGACAGTTTGGTGTGGCCACACGGCAGCCAGGCGATTTTTAAATTTGTGTGGAACAGTAATGGACGATTTCTTTTTTCATTAATAATTATTTTGTGTGATGGGGTTTAAATAAGGCGAAGGGGAAAGTTTTTTTTTTTTAATAAATTTTGTGTGGATTGCCGCTGCATGGGCTGCAGTGCAGTCATGAGTTTCAGCGGTCTTCTTCTTGCTGTTTCCGTTATGCGTCTCCGCTGTACATTTCGTGCGTCCTTCCACATACTCTGCTCCCTCTTTTCTACTTCTTTGCTTTGTGTTTCTGCAGGCACACAACAACCACACACACACAAAATGCACATTGCAGTGGGTTTGAATGCTCTTTTTGTAGTGCATGCTGGCAGTTGCGTGTGGCGGCTGTTGTCTTCTTCCGTGGCCATGAGGAGGAGGGAGGTGGAGGGAGTGCGCAGCCCGAGTCTCTTTTCCTGCGGGTGTGATGCACCGCGTGTGACTGCGTTGAGTTGAGCTCCGTGTTCCATTGAGGGCGGGATGGCAGGAAATTTGGGCTTTGCTTTGTTACTAGCTGGTGGTGCACTGGCGCGTGTGGCTGTTGTGGCGGGTGCTTGCTCCGTGTGCATTGTGTGGTGGCTGCGGTGCTTTGGCCATTTCCCTGGGGCTGTGGAAGTGAGCTGGGGGAGATGGTGGTGGATGCCGTCTCGTGGTGTGTGAACTGTGCGGCTGGGCCTGCTGCGCTTTCCTCATTTTGTCTGCTCTCTCTCTCTCGCTGTATCCGCTGTGCCCCGTCCATCTCCCTCTAATTGCATTCTTTTTCTTCTGCCTCACCGATCGGCTGTCTGGCTCCAGCGACTCCATTACGGCTGATGACTGCGATGACGATGAGTTCGATGATGGCGATTTTGACGGTGCGGCGCCGTGTTGTGTGCGCCGTGATGGTACTTGCGCTCTTGTGCTGCTGCTGCACGTCCGTGTGTGTGACGGCTGCTGGGAGTCCTGGACATGTATCTGGTGATGCGGATGCGGTGGTTGTGCCGGTGGATGTGTCGTGTGCTCAGAGTGACGGCAGCCTGAGCTATCGCGTGTGTGTGTGGGAGTGGAAGAAGTGTGTGTGTGTGTGTGTGTGTGTGTGTGTGTGTGTGTGTGTGTGTGTGTGTGTGCGTGGAATAAGTGTTCTGCTGCCAGTGCTGAGGCTCAGCATGAGAATTATACTTTCAGTGGCTTTGATGTGCGCATGCATGGCAGGAATGGTGAGCTGGGTGCTGTGTGCCATGTGGCCAATGCGGTGCACACATGTAGCAACTGTGCTGCCAGCTGTGCAACGAAGGAGGAAGGGGCCACCGTTGCCTTCACGATGAATGTGACGACACATAAATACGCCGGCCCTTATGAATTGTGGTGGCGTCAATTTTCCCTCCGATGGAACCATCCATCCGCCTGCACGGAGCGGCGATGCTGACCGTACGGGCATCTGTCGGTTGCCGCCGCCCCGTGAAGGGAAGGATGACACAAAATCTGGTGGACAACTGCGCCGCAAGTTAATGCTGAGTTTGCCGCCAAAACGAGGATTGGCGACAGTCTGCCGCGGCTGACGGATCCAACACCGTCGATCGGAGTCCCGCATCCAACACGGCGACCAGCACGCCTAAGACGAGGCCTGAGTTTGCCGCCAATCCGAACGAAATGATGGTCCCGAATGCATCCAAGAGGAGGCTTTTCTTTGCCTATGATTTGAAAATATTAGTGGCGTCGAATGGTTCCGGGATCATGTCTGTCACTTATGGCGGCAGGGAGCACGTTGCTGCGGATAACACGGACGAGGTGAGTGAGCACAACGCCACTGGACACAAAATCTCTCGTTTTAGAAAATGGCGTTGCAGGCAGTGGATTTGTTGCTGAGGGTGGTGCGGACGGATTGACTCAACGCAATGCCTCTGGACACGAAAACCCCAATTACGAGAATTTACCGCGCAGTATTCCGGGAGCGGTGTGTGTCCCGACGACTGCTTTGCCGTGCTCAACGACGCGAAATTGACACTGCGAGAGTTAACTGTTGACAGCACTGTGCGTGTGTGTGTTGGGAGTGGCTGCTTCTTTTGGGATTGTGTGGACTTGCGACTCAGCACGGAGGACATGTGCCGCGTTTCCTGCGTGTTTTCCTTTATTATTTACGTTTTACTGTTGTTTTTCGTTGTTTTCCTGGAATAATGAGTGTCCTTTATTATTTCATGGTCGGTTGCTGCACACCGTCATGAGTGACATGTTTTCCCCTCTTTTTGTTTGTTGCCCACACGCGGTGCCGGCGCTGCGGTTGTGCGTCCCGCGGACTGCGCGAAACGATGAGTGGAAGAACAGGCCGGATGCCGCAATGAAATGTGAAGGGTGTTGTGTGGGCTCATGGAACGGTATGTTTTTTAAAGTTTTATTTCTTTTCTTGGTGCGGGCAATATATGTATACACAACCACACGGTTGCATTGTGCTGCATGGCACATGAAATAAAAGTCCTGTCCGATTGTTTTTTTTGTTTTAAGTTTCCGGGAGCTCTGCTGGACTCCCAACTCTTTTGTTTTTCTTTTTTTGCTGTTGTGTTTTTTCTTGCTTGTTTAACTTCTGGCTTGAGGGGCGGTGTGTGAGTCCTGCAGTTGTAATGATTCCGTCTGTCTTTTTTGGTGTGCGCTTCCTCTGGCTGCTGCCATTTAGTACCATGCGGTGGCTGTCCGTGGTGTGGCTGCTGACTCTCCCTTTGCTTTCTCATGCTCTTGCAGAAAGAATTCACTCTATTCAACAACGATAGTTTCGATGATGATGTGCCGTGTGTTCTGTGTCTTGTTGGCGTTTACACTGCTGTGCTGCTGCTTGTGCGTGTTTGCCGCGGAGGAGGAGGAGGAGGAGGAGGAGGTGCTGCCGGTGGATGCGGTGTGTGCGGGTGACGGTGAAAAAGTTGGGCGCTGGCAACTCCGTGGGAAGTCACTGTGGTATAACTGCACGGCTGAAGCTAGCGGTTTGGGAAGGATGATTTGCGGCATGGGCGCTGGAAACTGTGCACCGGAGGATGTTAAGAGACGTATTGAAAGGAATGCGAAGGATGGCGTCTTTGAGATCAAATTCCATACGCCCACTTCAGGCCGGGTGAAGAGTTGGTGGGAGAGTAAAGTGGAGCCGAATCCGGCCACCGTTGCAAGTGGTCCGGCCAAACCTCTGGAAGAAAGACCTCCGGTGGCTCGAGAGGAAGAGGCTCCTCGTGACACCACCACAATAAGTTCTGAATCTTTTCCTGCTGGCGCTGCGGGCAAGACGGATCCTTCTCCTCCTGAGACTTTGCAAGCGCAGAATTCCGCTCCCTCTGGTGATATTCAAGGCGCTGCACATTCTACTTCTGCTGCACCCGAATCCCCACCAGATCCGGAGCCCACAGAGAGCGGGGAACACTCCTCCCATGACCCTCCAGCGGGACGACAAGAAGAGACTGCAGCTGCGCCACCGACTCAGTTGTCCCAGACCGGCGAGGGCGGGGGCGCAGCGGAAGGCGCCGAAGGGGAAACCGCCACCAACACCACCGACGCTGCCACCAGCGAAGGCAATTCTACGGCGGCAGGCATGCCGGCTCCCCTTTCCTCTGCGACCCCAACGAAGGCGCTGGAGAACAATGCGGGAAATGACGCCTGCTTCCACAACCCTCGTCTGCATACCCGGCTGCTGCTTGTTTTGGCAGCGCTCACGTACGGGACACTGGGCTGAAGAATTGAATGCGAGCTATAAGTGCCAGCACTCAACCACGGGGATTTGTGCGCGTCTTTTTTTTTTTTTTTTGCGTAATAACTAATAGAAATAATGATTGCTTTTTTGCTTCATTTGCTTCCGCTGCTCTGCTGTGTGCTCCATGTTGCTGCTCCCTTTATCCGTCACTTGGCACGCATCTCAGACACACTCATATGCACAACACGCCCACAACTGTTTGCGTGGACATATTTGTGTGTGCGGGTGCATGTACGGTGGAGCCATTTGTTGCAGTTCTTTTTTTTGTGTGTGTGTGTTTTTAAATTTTTAATTTTTTTCTTTTTGCTCAGTGTTCTTTTTTTGTTTTTACTTGCTGCGGGAAGTTGTGTGTTTTTTTCATTTTTTAATGGTTTAAATTTCTTAATTTTTTCTGTTTGTTTCTTTCATCTTTTACTCCCCTCATCCATCTTTTTTGCTTTTGGGGGCAATCACCATGGACGCTTTTTTTCTTTTCTACTCTTCCCTCTTTTAATTGTTTCTTCTGCACTCTTCCTGTGAGGGGTGCCGTGTGTTTCCCGCCCAACCGCTCCACTCGCACACCCACCGACACGCTCATGACGACGGCCCTGTGCGCCTCGCCTGCTGCACGCATGAGGAGGGGCCGCGACGAACGGCGCGCTGAGGGAGCCGTGACGTGTGGGCGTGCGACGAGGGCCTGTGGGGCGGAGCACACATTTCTTTCCCTCTTGTTTTGTTTTTATTGCGGCCAGGGCGGGCAGACACCCGCAGCGCCACACACACACAGCCACACCCTGCCGCCGTGTTTTTGTTTTATTTATTCGATGGATGTTTGCCGCCACCGTGCGTGATTGTTGAGGTTGGGGCCGTGCCGCATGTATCGCTGCCATCCAGCTGTGCCTCTTGCTGTGCTGATGTGCCTCCCTGTGCTTCTCTTCTCTTCTGCTACTCCAGCACACACACACACACAAAAGTGGTTGCACAGTGCTCTGCAAGAATGCTCTTTGCGACGGCGGGACGTTGGCTTGCATCCCGTGCCGACATGGCGAGGCCGCTGCGTGTGTGCCTGCGGTGGGAATCACGGTGCCATCGGATGGATGTGTGTGGGACGCCTTTTGCATTGAGTTTGTGGCCAGCTGACGCGGCTGCACGATGCCCGCCATGCGAGAAGGTGTTGCCTGCTCCTGGGGTCATTCTTCTTTTACCTCTGTTTTTGCACTTCCGGTTGTGGGCGTTGCTCGGTGTGTGCTGACGCGTGACGGACGGTGCCACGATGGCCTCCTCCGGCGATGACAGTTGCTGTGCTCTCGGCACACATCCACACACACTTCCTTGTCTCTCTGTGGGTGTGATTGCAGCAGGGCATTGCTGCCAGCGTGATGGGGACCACGACGGCGTCACCCCTCGAGAAGGTCCCACGCTCTGTCGGTTGTGGAGTGGCGAGGCGGTTTGCCTGCAGCCCGACTGACAGAACCGCACAGTCGTTTCATTGCGGCCACTCCGTCGGCATCACCCGCTTCGGTGGTGTCCGCAAGAGCCGCAGCCCCGATGAGGATGGCCTCGTAGTTATCTAGCAGCCCAGAACTTCAGGGCCTTTGCCACTCAGGATTGCCCCTGCAGCACGACTGGCGCAGCACCGGCCAGGCATCGTACTTCTCCAGGAGTGCAGGCACCAGAGTGCCCCAGCGACGAGGCTCACTGGCTGCAGTGAATTCCACCAGGCCTACAGTGGGCGTGCCGGTGGCGTGGCCCTCGTGGTGCGCCACACCTTGCCGTGCGAGCGCCTGTTGCTCGTGGCCCCAACTGCCTGGAGAACACTGCCTTCCGCGTGCGCCCACCGGCCAGCCCCAGCATGCACGTGGTGAACCTCTGCAGCTTTCCCACGGCAACTGCTCACGCTGCTCACTTTGCGAGCACCATTCGTCGCCCTGGTCCTGCAGCGCCTATTGCGGGTGACCCGAATTCACACCATGAGCTGCGGGAAGGTCGCTCACCATCCACGACGGCAGGAGAGGACCTCGCCGCCACCCCAACCGGCATGGAGTGTGAGCTGTCCGACGACCCGGCACAGGCAGCGCGGATCAGCGGCCGCAGCGTCTCTTTTCCCAACGTGACTGCGCAACGCGTACTGCGTGTATCCCACTTGACGTCCAGCCGCTGCATGGAGTCGGACCACCATCCGCCATTCCACACTGCAGGGACGGAGGACGGCATCCCGCGACAGACAGGCATGCTGCCACGACGGAAACATTTCGCCGTTGTCCTGCGTGAAGCTGACTGCGATGCTTCCACCTCGGCGTGTGCAACGCCCCTGTCCACCGTAATCACATGGTTGGAGATGCACTGAGGCACCGTGCGAGCGGCAGCCGTAACAGTCCCACATGTATCCGGACGGACGGAATGGAGCATGCCGAGTGTGTTTTGGAGCCAGCATGCAACGCGCAAACAGCCTCAGCAGGAGGCAGTCCACCCCGAGCTGAATTTCCCCACAAACGGGAGGACCGCAATCATGTCCTTCGCCGTGGCTTCTCCATGCTGCTAGTGGTCTTTGCGAAACGGCTTGGTGCCCTCTCGAGCCCAGGCCGGTGATACCTTGAGTCGTGGCGGCACCACGTCCCTGCCTTCTGGGATCGGCTGTGCTGTGGTGCTCTTGGGACTGTGACTGTGCTCTGCCTCTGCAGCAGGCAAACCCGCTCCTCCGTCACACTGTCCGCGTCGCACGTGCTGCGATCCCCACTGTTTTCTCCACACTTTGTGCTCGCGTGCTCCCTGGTGACTGGGATATGGATTGGCCCTTCACGCCGTGTGCGCCTGACTCGGCCATCCGCGATTGTTTGCCTGGCGTGGCCCCTGTCCCCGGCGTGTATTGCATGCATTTCTGCGCCATCTTGCACCCGCTGCCCGCTGCTCGCACAGAACGATGACCAACACCTCCCTTGCGGACGGCAGCCTGCGAGGCTCCTGGGAAATGGAAGACACCACTCCTATCCGCAGACACGGGAAGGACACATGCCGCACGGAGAGAGTTGTCGGTCCATCCTGCTGCACTCTGTCCTGCTAGGGCTGAGCGAATGACTGTTCCACCGCCGCCTGTCAGCACTGCTGGCACACCACCGACGACAGCCTGGATCCACGCCACGACGCGCGGCCTCCGAAGTGGTGACGCCTGTGAGTGACGGAACGGCACGAGGGCTGAGCGAGCGCATTGCCGTGGGTTGCGAGCGTTGCAGTGGTGGCGTCCCGCGCTGCACCGTTGCCGTCGCCGCTCTCTCGCAGTCCCGATCGGTCTCTCGACTGCGTTCGACACCGTTGACGATGGACGAGTGCTGGCCGTGCTCGGCGGGCTTCCGCGTCTGTGCCGTCGCACCCAACGCTGGTAGCGCAGTCACCTGCGAGGCGGCTGCGTTGGGATGAGTGCTCGCCAACAATATTCCCGACAGCAGCTTGGTTCAGCCGTGGCAGCCCAATGCAGCGTCGTGGGACCGCAGCTTTTCCACCGCCACGTGGATGGTCTGCCGCGCCGCCTGGACAGCATTTACTTGGCGTTGGCGTTCGTGCACGCTGACGACCGCACGCTTGTTGCGTTGGGTGCGGACGGCCGTGCATGTGCTGCGGCAATGTCGACTGCCGTGTCCGTTGTGACCACATGGGCTGCGGAGCACAGCCTGAAGATTGAAGCGGAAGGGAACGGGGCCGCTCTGTTCTGCATCGCTTCAAACAGAAATTCTGACGAGGACGCTGCCGACCATCGTCTGGGCGGTGGGAACCCACGCGTCAATTCGCACCTGGTGGTTCTGCTCGGCAATGCGATTGATCGACACCTCAATTTCGGTTTGCACGTCACCGCCGCTGCAGGGCAGACCGTGCCACTCCGCCGTCAGCCGCGGCTGGGCGCAGGAGCTGGTGCGTCCCAGCACATCATGCGTTCCTGTCTGGTTGGATGCGTCCACACTGCGTTGCACCACGGCGGCGAGGCGACCGCACCGTGTCCAGCTCCCACTCACCTCCACAGCCTGGGAGTGCGGCACGGCGACAGCTGCACAGCATTTCTCGGCCCACGCGCATCAACGAAGGATGCTTCTTTCCACATGGCAGCCAGTCCAGCACTGCTGCGGAGGATCATTGGGTTCCGCGCACCCACACAGCACGAACGCCTCACGCGTCTCCGGTATATTGAGGACGTGCGTGGCGCAATCTGCTCGGAAACCATGGCACCTTCGTCAATACATTGGAAGGCAGCGACGACCATTTCCGCTGCCGGGAGATGCCGTCCTCAACGGACTGCGACGCGTCCGCTGCCACATGGAGATCTCCCCGCACCACATCCGCGCCCCTCATGCTGAGCACCGCATTGTTGTCTGGGGCACTGTGAGCCGCAAGGAGGTGGGCGTATTCCGGCCACGGCACGCCAGGGACGCCCTGGACAGTGTCAGACGATCGGCCGTTGAAGCGGCCTGCGCCTCTCTGGGGCCATGTATGTGGATCCGCCGCGCTGCCACTCGACTCCCCGGACAGCCGCGCTCCCTGTGGGGCCTCACCGCACAGCCGCTGGCAGCCTTGCATGCTCCAGCCGAGCGGAGTGTCCTGCCACTGAGCATGGCCACGGACAGTTCCCAGTTTCCCGCCTGGTAGCAGCGTCCCAATCGCCCACACGAGTTCCTGTCGCCACAGATACCCTGTCGGTGATGGAGGCGCTCCGCCTTGGCCCTCTGGCGGTGCACGACGACGTCAGCGAGGAGATTTGTGCCGTGCCACTTTCACTGGTGGATTGGGGTCACGCAGTTGGCTCCACATCTTCCATGACACTGCGGTATTCCACGCAGAGTGACAGCGGACGCCGATGCCGTCATGGCACGATCTCTCCCGCAGGACTGCGTCAATGCCTGGCACGTGGGCTTCCTCACTGCAGTCAAGAGGTTATGCTGGAAGGATGTCCAGGAGGAAAAGTAAGGCGCGCACACCGCATTACAGGCGCCTGTCGGTGTGGCCAGGACTCTATTCCTGGTGTTGACCCGGACATCGTTCCCCGAGTGGCGGCACGGCGCACAGGCGCGGTGCGACTCCTGCCCTCTCTTCGTCAGGCCTGCGCACGCCATGCAGATCACAAGTAACCCTCTGTGCCGGTGGTGCCGTCCCTCCTTCACTAAGGAGAATGGCTTGTCTCGCCTCTCCCGGAGCCTCTTCCCTACGTGAGCACCGCAACTCCTTGCCGGCAAGCGAGCGGCGGATTGACGTATTCCTGCCGAATCCTTGGCAGAGCGCATTCTTCCGTCCACAATATGAGGGCACATGCTCGACGTGCTCACCCTGGCGTTCCGATAGTTGGAGAGGGCCTCACATGCGGATGCCAAAATGGCGCCACCGTCTTCTTAGCAGGCGCCTCACGCGCAGGTCGCCACCGAAGTTGCCAAGCATGCCAGCAGGCAGGACACGCAGGAAGCACAAGCGCGGGTACTCGAGATGGACCAGGCGCTTCCGCCACCGCCTCATACCGGATCCCACGGGCTGCTGATCCCACGACGGACCACGGGAGACTCTGCCTCATCCACTGCGGGAATGCCCTCGTCGTTGGGAATATGGACTGCGACTGTTTTGGACTGCCCCAGCCCGCACGACGGCCCGTTTGCGACGGAATACTTGCCACTTTTGTACGGACGGTTTTTGCGCTACTCACTCGTTATTATAACAGCATCCAACAACAGCAAAATGACAATTTGCTTTGTGATGAATATTGGCTGCACTTCCTGTGGACCAACAATCCACGTGGTGTGCGTGGATCTCCTCCTTTTTTATTGTTACTTTGCTTTCGTGTTGCTGTGTGCGCTGCACCTCCTCTTGTGTGTGTGCGTACCCTCCGTGAGGGGTGCAGACACGACGGACCGCTCTTGCCGTATGTGCATGCGGTGGAGCCTTGTGTGCCGCTCCTGTTTGCCTCTCCCTGTTCCATCTGTGTGTTGGTGCTGCGGCAGGGCTGTGTGTGTGTGTGCCTGCTGCCGTGGATTGGAGTGTGTGTCGTGCGTGGTGTGCGGCGTACGGTGCATGCCTGGCTGCTGCCCTCTCCTCATGTGGTGTGCCCTCTGTGTGTGTCTGCTGCACCTCTCGTCTCCCCTGTTGCTCTCCATGTCCCTCACTGTGCAGATCAGCTCCACACCACTGAACGACCACACTCACGATGATGACGATGTGCCGTCTGCTGTGCGCCCTGTTGGTGCTTGCCCTGTGCTGCTGCCCGTGTATCTGCACGGCATCGGTTGTTGCGGAGCGTGTTGTCCCCCGTGAACCGCTCATACCGCCACAGGGGACAATTCCAGAGATCAAGTCTCCGGATTCAAGTACCCTTGCGGACCAGGAAGGTGTTGGTGCCGGTGCGGTAGATCAATCAGTTAAGGCCGTTAAGGAAGGAATATCAGGTGAATTGTCCAGTACAGAAAATGGAGAAAGGGCAACTGAACAGGCAGAGTCAGAAAGTGTGGACACTAAATCGAGAGGTTCAACGGAGAATTCCAGTAAGTCGGTGGTAAAAAAAACAGAGCAGAATCCGGAAGTGTTAATACCTAATGAAGAGGCTAACCTACAGAAAACAAATACGAAGACCACGACGACCACAACCACAAAGGCACCAAATACGACTACCACGACCACCACCACTGCGCCAGAGGCACCAAGTACTACGACTACAGAGGCGCCAACCACGACGACCACCCTCGCACCGTCACGACTTCGCAGGATCGACGGCAGCCTCAGCAGCTCTGCGTGGGCGTGTGCCCCGCTGCTGCTCGCCGCATCCGCGCTGGCGTACACCGCTGTGGGCTGAAGAGGTGTGTGCGGGCTGTGCGTGCCAGCACTCAGCCACGGGGATTTGTGTCCGTCTACTGTGGTCCGATGTAAATAAATAAGAGAAAATAATGATTGTGTATTGCTTCATTTGCTTCTGCTGCGCTGCTGTGTGCTTCGCGTTGTGGCTTCCTGTATCCGTCACGTTGAACGCATCCCAGACACACTCATATGCATGGCACGCACACAACTGTTTGCGTGGTGTCACATTTGAGGATGGGTGCATGCGCGCTGGACCCATACTGTGCAGCTCTTTTTTGTATGTTTCTACATTTTTTGCTTTATTGTTGTTTGTTTACCTGTGTTTTGTTTTTAATTGCTTTGTGTGTTTTTTCTGTTTACTTGCTGCGCGGCGTTGTGTGTTTTTGCCCTTTCACTGTTTTCAACTGTTTCATGGTGTCTGCGCTGCTGCTGCTGGGCTGCTGCCACTTGTTACTTTGCGGTGGCTGTGTTTGTTGTAGTGGTCGTGTCTCTCCTTTTGCTTTCACTCTCTACGTTGACGGGGAGTTAGTTTGTGCTTAAAGCTACACGCAAGTGACAGGAGTGATGGCGATGACGATGACTGGCCGTGTGCTGCTGGTGTGTGCCCTCTGCGTGCTGTGGTGCGGTGCCGGCGGTAGATGTGACGAGGAGACAGCAGCTCGTGGGAGTGATGCTGAACCTCCGCTGGCATCAAAACCCGAGACGCCAGAATCAGGCATTCCGGGAACGCAACCACAAGTAAAAAGAGATAATGAGGAAGCAAAACGCCCAATGGGAGAGGGATCTTTGGAGGGAAGCGAAGATAACGTTGTTGCAAAAACAGAAGATCTTTCTGAAGACGATGAAGGAAGTAAGGAAGAAGGAAATGAGGAAACCCAAAGAAAAAAATTGAACGGAAGACAGGAGGAACATGAGGAAAATGGACCTGCAAGTGGCCTAGACACCTCGAACGGGTCTTCAATTGAGAGTCAGCTACAAACGCTCCAGACAAATTCATCTACAGGTAGCAGTCCTCCTTCCAGTAGTCTGAAAGCGATTCTCGATCTCACGCAAACAGGAATTAAAGAAAACGGCGTCTCCGTTACAAATTCACCGACAGATGAAGAAACTCTCGAAAAAGATACCAGAGACAACGCACCACATGGTGGACTTGCGAAAGTAACTCTTCCGCCTCCTCTAGAAGACAGTGCTGCTGCCAGTGGAATTTCTGCCGAATACAAGAAAGACGAAGGTCAAAAAGATGCTAATTTGCATAGCACTGCGGCCACAGTACAAGACAGTCAGGACGACACTACGAAAAACACCAAGAAAGAAACAATACCAACCGCTATAACAACTGATACTGAGACTACACAGCACAATGACAGCAGCCCAGCAGAACTAACGGCCCCGCAGTCTGACGCTGGTGTGGAGAGCACTCCGTCGACCAATTATTCAAGGCATTCATCCACTGAGGACGCTGCACGGCTCAGCGAGACCAACGATGCAGAAGACGCATCAGGCAGCACAGAGACTGCGGACTCTAAGATTGCAGAAACCGAAAAGGCACCTCTCGCCACCGCCAACACAACTGATACGACGACGAACGACAGTGACGGTGACAGCAGCACCGCGGTCTCCCACACCACCTTTCCTCTTTTGCTTCTTCTTCCTGTTGCGTGTGCGGCTGCTGCTGCGGTGGTGGCCGCGTGAGAGTGAGGGAGAGAGCGCCATGCACCGCCCGCACACACACTCGTCTTACACTCACTCTCTGTGTGTGTCCCCTTGCATGGACTCTCGCCCTCACCTCACCCCACGAAGCACACACATAATGTGCCCATTGTATATATTGCATGCACACCCATGCAGGCCCGTTGGTGCTCTCTTTTGCACGACACGCACCGCTGCCGTCCTGCCTGCCTGCATGGGCGGAGCACCGTAACTGTTTTTGTTTTTTGCTTCCGTTGCATTGAGTGGGCGACCTCTCTCTCTCTCTCTCCCTGTGTGTGTGTTTTGCTTTACGGGAGCAATGAGTGTGTGTGCGCTGGTCGTCCCACGCTTCGGCTTTTTGTTTTTTATTGTTTTGTTGTTTTACTTGTGTTGCGGTTGAGTGCACTCATTACCTTTTTTTTATCGATTGTTGGCTTGCTTTGACGGCGGACACGTGACTTTTTATTTTTTTTATTATTATTTTTTCCTTTGAGATATTGTGAGTGTTTTGTATTCTTTTCAAACCATGAAGTGTCTTCCATCACGTACAGCATGCGTCAGTTGATCCACGTCACTTCACGGTCTGCAGTGCTGCTGGTGCTTCTGGTTGCGATGATTGTGATGTGTTGTGCATGCGGGTGCTTTGCTGTCAGCCTGACGTACTCCTGCTCCTCTGACAAAGCGGTGCGTGCCGAAAGGGAAAAGTCGGTCCCGGCTGTGGTGAGAGAAGTGTCCTTTTTGAAGCAGCGGGTACGTCGCAGAAATGCACCGTCATTGGGAGGAATGGATGGGCGCCCATCTGCATCGATTTGTCGACATGGGACCTGGATGATGCCAGGAAGTCTTGCAGCTCGGAGCGGCATTACGCAATGAATTCATTGGTGGCAATTGCGAGTGTGAAGGTGACGTTTTTTTCTACTGAGAATAAATGAAATTTTTCTTTTTGTTATACGTTGCGGTCACTATTCGTTGATAGGCTGAGGACTGTCCGTAGAAACGTGGCCAGTTTTTACCCCTAAACGGTGCTATCGTGCGAGAGGGGTTATCCCAGAGCGTGTGCGGCAGGGCCTCCCGTGGACCGTCAGGCGGCTCAGCGGCTGGTGGTGGTTGCCGTAGCGGAGTGGCTGAAGGGCTATGGCTGTCATTGGAGCTTGCGGAGGTGCGCTGTCCGTTTTTAGCTCGTTGATACGCTTGACATCTTTGGTAGTGACCTGCGCGTGAGGCACTTCTTGGGAATACGGTGGAGCTGTCGCAGAATCCACATGCGATGCCTTTCTCAGCGATTGGAGTGCCAGGGTGGACACGTCGGGCGTGTACCTTCATATTGTGGACGGACGAGAAGACGCTGCTGCCGATTGGGCAGGGCGACGTTGACCTGCTGCTCGTCGTTCTACGAGGAGGTGCCGTCGACACGCCAGGTGGAGGTTTCGGAGGCGGTCGGGGCGGTCCTGTCTCTTCAGTGTGAGAGGGACGGCACCACCGAGATATGAAGGGTTGCCTGTAATCTGCAGGGCGCGTGTCGGTCTGCCGAGGAGTGGACAGGAGGGCGTCCATCAGCCGCTTGCTCTTCGGCAAGGAGTGGCGGTGCTCACGTCGGGAAGAGGTTGCGGTGGAGGCAGAGCACAGACGCGGTCCCAGCAGTACCGCAGCACAGCCGATCCCAGAGGGAAGGGACGTGGCGCTGCCATGCCTCGGGGTATCACAGGACTTGGGCTCCAGAGGGCACCAAGCTGTTTCACACGGACCTCTAGCAGCATGGAGAAGCCACGGCGGAGGGCATAATTGCGGTCCTCCCGTTTGCGGTGCATTTCAGCTCGGGGCAGGCTGCCGCTGCAACACACTCGGCCTGCTCCATTCCGTCCGTCCAGATTCCTGTGGGACTGTTACGGCTGCCACTCGCACGGTGCCTCAGTGCATTTCCAACCATGTGGTCACAGCGGCCAGAGGAGTTCCACACGCCGAGGGGGAAGCATCACAGTCAGCTTCACGCAGGACAAAGCGGCATGTTTCCGTTGTGGCAGCATGCCTGCCTGTCGCGGGATGCCGTCCTCCGTCCCTGCAGTGTGGGATGGCAGATGGTGGTCCGACTCCTTGCAAACGGGTGGAAGTCCAGTGGGAGACACGCAGTACGCGTTGCGCAGTCACGTCGGGAAACGAGACGCTGCGGCCGCTAATCCGCGTTGCCTGTGCCGGGTCGTCAGACAGCTCACACTCCATGCCGGATGAGGTGGCGGCAAGGTCCTCTCCTGCCGTCGTGGATGGTGAGCGACCGTCCCGCAGCTCATGGTGTGAATTCGAGTCGCCCGCAATAGGCGCTGCAGGACCAGGGAGACGAATGGTGCTCGCAAAGTGAGCAGCGTGAGCAATTGCCGTGGGAAGGCTGCAGGAGTTCACCACGTGCATGCTGGGGCTGGCCGGTGGGCGCACGCGGAAGACAGTGCTCTCCAGGCAGTTGGTGTCACGAGCAGCGGGCACTCGCACAGCAAGGTGTGGCGCACCAAGAAGGCCACGCCACCGGCACGCCCACTGCAGGCCTGGTGGAGATCACTGCAGCCAACGAGCCTCGTCGCTGGAGCACTATGGTGCCTGCACTCCTGGAGAAGTACGATGCCTGGCCGGTGCTGCGCCAGTCGTGCTGCAGGGGCGATCCTGAGTGGCAAAGGCCCTGAAGTTCTGGGCTGCCAGACAACTACGAGGCCATCCTCATCGGGCTGCGGCTCTTGCGGACACCACAGCAGCGGGTGATGCCGACGAAGCGACAGCAATGAAACGACTGTGTGGTTCTGTCAGTCAAACTGCAGGCAAACCGCCTCGCCGCTCCACAACCGACAGAGCGTGTGACCTCCTCGAGGGGTGACGCCGTCGTGGTCCCCATCACGCTGGCAGCAATGCCCTGCTGCAATCACACCCACAGAGAGACAAGGAAGAGTGTGTGGATGTGTGCCGAGAGCACAGCGACTGTCATCGCCGGAGGAGGCCATCGTGGCACCGTCCGTCACGCGTCAGCACACACCGAGCAACGCCCACAACCGGAAGTGCAAAAACAGAGGGCAGAGAAGAATGACCCCAAGAGCAGGCAACACCTTCTCGCATGGCGGGCATCGTGCAGCCGCGTCAGCCGGCCACAAACTCAATGCAAAAGGCGTCCCACACACACCCATCCGATGGCACCGTGATTCCCACCGCAGACACACACGCAGCGGCCTCGCCATCTCGGCACGGGATGCAAGCCAACGTCCCGCCGTCGCAAAAAGCAATCCTGCAGAGCACTGTGCAATCACTTATGTCTGTGTGTGGATGCTGGAGTAGCAGAAAAGAAGAGGAGCACATGGAGGCACATCAACACAGCAAGAGGCACAGCTGGAAGGCGGCGATACATGCGGCACGGCCCCAACCTCAACAATCACGCACGGTGGCAGCACACACCCATCGAATAAACAAAAGAAAAAAAACACGGCGGCAGGGTGTGGCTGTGTGTGTGTGGCGCTGCGGGTGTCTGCCCGCCCTGGCAGCAAAGAAAGCAAAACAAGAGGGAAAGAAATGTGTGCTCCGCCCCACAGGCCCTCGTCGCACGCCCACACGTCACGGCTCCCTCAGCGCGCCGTTCGTCGCGGCCCCTCCTCATGCGTGCAGCAGGCGAGGCGCACAGGGCCGTCGTCATGAGCGTGTCGGTGGGTGTGCGAGTGGAGCAGTTGGGCGGGAAACACACGGCACCCCTCACAGGAAGAGTGCAGAAGAAACAATTAAAAGAGGGAAGAGTAGAAAAGAAAAAAAGTGTCCATAGTGGTTGCCCCCAAAAGCAAAAAAGAAGGATGAGGGGAGTAAGAGATAAAAACAAGAAAAAACAAAACAAAAAGCCGAAGCGTGGGACGACCAGCGCACACACTCTCATTGCTCCCGTAAAGCAAAACACACACACAGGGAGAGAGAGAGAGAGGTCGCCCACTCAATGCAATAAAAACAAAACAGAAACAGTTACGGTGCTCCGCCCATGCAGCCAGGCAGGACGGCAGCGGTGCGTGTCGTGCAAAAGAGAGAGCACCAACGGGCCTGCATGGGTGTGCATGCAATATATACAATGGGCACATTATGTGTGTGCTTCGTGGGATGAGGTGAGGGCGAGAGTCCATGCAAGGGGACACACACAGAGAGTGAGTGAAAGACGAGTGTGTGTGCGGGCGGTGCATGGCGCTCTCTCACTCACTCTCACGCGGCCACCACCGCAGCCGCAGCCGCACACACCACGAAACAGATGGAATCAGTGCGATTGCAGAACTCGCACACCGTCCTGCAAACCAGAAGTTTAAAAAGCAATAAGAAACAAGAATTCCAAAAAAAAAAGGAAAAAGGAAAAAAACATAGGCATCTTCGGGACTCGAACCCGCGCCCCGGATGACATTGTGAGCTTGTTTGCCACTGAGCTAAAAAAAAATGTGGTCGCGCGACCCATTTTCACGTAAGGTGTTAATTTCGATCTTCGAACAATCGAGCACATTTGCGTTGTCCCCTGGAAAACGAAAGCGACATGTTTAGGGTGCGCCGCCGCAGCGTGGATACATCGATTCGTCGTCATATATCTCTCGTACGGGGCGGACCGCCGCAGCTTGGATAATTCGACACGTCGTCATGTATCTCTCGTTCGGGGCAGCCGCTGCAACTTGGATAATTCGACACGTCGTCATGTATCTCTCGTCCGGGGCCACCGCCCTACTCTTTTTTATTCCTTGCGGCGGCCAACCCCGGCAGTAAGGACAAAAAACAGGATCGCGT
>NW_001849571.1:272128-365458 GCF_000209065.1 Trypanosoma cruzi | reverse complement strand
CGCGTTTTTTTTTAATGCTTTTCCTGTTTGGGGGGGCGGATCTTTGTTTTCTATGATTGCCCCCTTTTTTTGTCTATTCCAGGTTGGTTTTAGGAGGCTTGATGTGCCTGCTGGGTGATCGCCGGCTTTTTTATTGGTGATTGCGTATTTTTGGCTTACCGGTGTGCCGCTCAGCGCCATTTTGTTTTACTTCTTTTCTGCTTATTGGGGCGTGTTCTTATTCGTCACGCGTCAGCACACACCGAGCAACATGTCAAAAAAACAAAACGCAGGCTTCTTCGCCCCTCGCGAGGGCCTCCGCAGCCACAATCCTGTGCGTGCGTGCATTCTCAGCGTTTTAAGCACGGCATGTGTGTGCATGTGCTTGTGTGTTTGGCAGCGCCTATAATTGCAGAGCAACTGTGCGCCAAAAGAGAGTCAGAAGAAAGCAACGGCAGAGAGAGGCAGATAGCACGCACGGACAAATTACTCATATCATCACACATGCACGCAGCCCGCGGAATGGGTGCTCTCAACCACAAAACAATGAAAAACAAAACAAAAAGCCGAAGCGTGGGACGACCAGCGCACACACTCTCATTGCTCCCGTAAAGCAAAACACACACACACAGGGAGAGGGAGAGAGAGGTCGCCCACTCAATGCAACGGAAGCAAAAAACAGAAACAGTTACGGTGCTCCGCCCATGCAGCCAGGCAGGACGGCAGCGGTGCGTGTCGTGCAAAAGAGAGCACCAACGGGCCTGCATGGGTGTGCATGCAATATATACAATGGGCACATTATGTGTGTGCTTCGTGGGATGAGGTGAGGGCGAGAGTCCATGCAAGGGGACACACACAGAGAGTGGGTGAAAGACGAGTGTGTGTGCGGGCGGTGCATGGCTCTCTCTCCCTCACTCTCACGCGGCCACCACCGCAGCAGCAGCCGCACACACAACAAGAAGAAGAAGCAAAAGAGGGGAGGTGGTGTGGGAGACCGCGGTGCTGCCGTCACTGTTGCCTTTTGTTGCAGTATCATTTGTTTGATAGTTGTTGACTGTTTCTGCTTTTTGTGCTGCTGTCTCAGTGGATGTGGGAGTGTTGTTGGTATTACCACCTTCGATTCCGTCTTGTGGTTCTCTGGTGTTAGGCCGTTGAGCGCCGTTATCAACTTTGTCCTCCTTGTTCTGGGTTCCACCACTGCCACTTTTAGATACAGATGACGCTGGTGTTTCCGCTGGACGACTTGTATTTGCATCATTCATCGAATCTGGTGTGTCCGTGTCTTGTCTGTTTTGGCTTGGCTCACCATTTCCTAAAGGTTTTTCCTGTGCTTCAGGCGCCGTTTTAGCGTTTGGCAGTGACGTCGTGCTTGTTGTTTCTGTTGCCTTCTGTGAGCCTGTTGATGCTGTTGGGTTTGTTTCTCCTTCTGAAACGCTTCTTGCTGGTGATAGCCCTACTGGCGGTGGTGGTGGTTGTGGCTTCGTCGTAGTAGTGTAACTCGTATTTGGCGTTTTGAATGTCTGACTTGATGTCTGTGCCTTATTTTCCTCAACACCTTGTGTATTTTCCTGTACCTTTTTGCTTTCTGTACCTAAATAACCAATCGCAACTTGTGTCTGTGCGGAATCAGTTGCCAAAACTGGTGACTCTCGATTATCCTTCGTCGGACTTGGTGTCCCTGGCGGAATTGGCGTACCTGATGACGTAACTGCTGTCCTATCTGTTGAAATAGGCAGATTGTCCTTTGGATTTGTTCCCGCTTGCAAACCAGACAAACCTTCAGACTGATGTGCATGATTTCCCGAGGGTATTGGCCTTGACGTATTGGCTGAAATTCCTGTGTGCGGCTCAGGAATCTCTAACGCAAGGTCCATATCACCGTCTCGTTCCACTTCCGGTTCGGGTGGAACATCTGATGTCTTTGGCGCAGGGGAGTCTGAACTTTTAACATCTTTCTCTCCGCCAGTCGCTCTCACGCACACGGACGGGCAGCAGCACAGGGCGAGCACCAACAGGGCGCACAGCAGACGGCACATCGTCATCATCGTGAGTGTGGTCGTTCAGTGGTGTGGAGCTGACCTGCACAGTGAGGGACATGGAGAGCAACAGGGGAGACGAGAGGTGCGGCAGACACACACAGGGGGCACACCACATGAGGAGAGGGCAGCAGCCAGGCATGCACCGTACGCCGCACACCACGCACGACACACACTCCAATCCACGGCAGCAGGCACACACACACACAGCCCTGCCGCAACACCAACACACAGATGGAACAGGGAGAAGCAAACAGGAGCGGCACACAAGGCTCCACCGCATGTACATACGGCGAGAGCGGTCCGTCGTGTCGGCACCCCTCAGAGAGGGTACACACACACACATGAGGAGGTGCAGCGCACACAGCAACACAAAAGCAAAGTAACAATAAAAAAGAGGGAGATCCCCACACACCACGTGGATTGTTGGTCCACGGGAAATGCAGCCAATATTTATCACAAAGCAAAATGTCATTTTGCTGTTGTTGGATACTGTTACAATGAAAGGTGAATAACGCAAGAGCCGCCCGTACAAAAGTGGCAAGTATTCCTTCGCAAACGAGCCGTCGTGCAGTCTAGGGTTGTTCCAAACAGTCGCGGTCCCAGTTCCCAACGACAGGGCATTCCCGCAGTGGGTGAAGCGGAGTCTCCTGTGGTCCGTCGGGGATCAGCAGCCCGTGGCGTCTGATGAGGCGGTGGCGGAAGCCCCTGGTCCATCTCGAGTGCACGCGTTAGTGCTTCCTGCGTGTGTTGCCTGCTGGCATCATTGGCAACTTCGGTGGCGACCTGCGCGCGAGGCGCCTGTTAGGAAGACGGTGGCGCCATTTTGGCATCCGCATGTGAGGCCCTTTCAAACTATCGGAACGCCAGGCCGAGCACGTCGAGCATGTGCCCTCATATTGTGGACGGAAGAGCGCACTCTGACAAAGATTCGGCGGGAGGACGTCAATCCGCCGCTCGCTGGTCAGCAAGGAGTTGCGGTGCTCACGTAGGGAAGAGGCTCCGGGAGAGGCGAGACAAGCCATTCTCCTTAGTGAAGGAGGGACGGCACCACCGGCACAGAGGGTTACTTGTGATCTGCATGGCGTGCGCAGGCCTGACGAAGAGAGGGCAGGAGTCGCACCGCGCCTGTGCGCCGTGCCGCCACTCGGGGAACGATGTCCGGGTCAACACCAGGAATAGAGTCCTGGCCACACCGACAGGCGCCTGTAATGCGGTGTGCGCGCCTTACTTTTCCTCCTGGACACCCTTCCAGTTCCGTCGCTTCACTGCAGTGAGGGAATCCACGTGCCAGGCATTGACGCAGTCCTGCGGGAGAGATCGTGCCATGACGGCATCGGCGTCCGCTGTCACTCTGCGTGGAATACCGCAGTGTCATGGAAGATGTGGAGCCAACTGTGTGACCTCAATCCACCAGTGAAAGCGGCACGGCACGAATCTCCTCGCTGACGTCGTCGTGCACCGCCAGCGCGTCAAGGCATAGTGCCTCCATCACCGACAGGGCATCTGTGGCGAAAGGAACTCGTGTGGGCGATTGGGACGCTGCTACCAGGCGGGGAACTGGGAACTGTCTGTGGCCATGCTCGGTGGCAGGACACTCCGCTCGGCAGGATCATGCAAGGCTGCCAGCAGCTGTGCGGTGAGGCCCCACAGGGAGCTCCGCTGTCCGGGGAGTCGAGTGGCAGCGCGGCGGATCCACATACATGGCCCCAGAGAGGCGCAGGCCGCTTCAACGGCCGATCGTCTGACACCGTCCAGGGCGTCCCTGGCGTGCCGTGGCTGGAATACGCCCACCTCGTTGCGGCTCACAGTGCCCCAGACAACAATGCGGTGCTCAGCATGAGGGGCGCGGATGTGGTGCGGGGAGATCCCCATGTGGCGACAGACGCGTCGCAGTCCGTTGAGGACGGCATCTCCCGGCAGAGAAATGGTCGTCGCTGCCTTCCCAAGTATTGACGAAGGTGCCATGGTTTCCGAGCAGATTGCGCCACGCACGTCCTCAATATACCGGAGACGCGTGAGGCGTTCGTGCTGTGTGGGTGCGCGGAACCCAATGATCCTCCGCAGCGGTGCTGAACTGGCGGCCGTGTGGACAGAAGTATCCTTCGTTGATGCGCGTGGGCCGAGCGATGCTGTGCAGCTGTCGCCGTGCCGCACTTCCAGGCTGTGGAGGTGAGTGGGAGCTGGACACGGTGCGATTGCCTCGCCGCCGTGGTGCAAAACAGTGTGGACGCATCCAGCCAGACAGGATCGCATGGTGTGCTGGAACGCACCAGCTCCTGCGCCCAGCCGCAGCTGACGGCGGCGTGGCACGGTCTGCCCTGCAGCGGCGGTAAAGTGCAAAACGAAATTGAGGTGTCGATCAATCGCATTGCCGAGCAGAACCACCAGGTGCGAATTGACGCGTGGGTTCCCACCGCCCAGACGATGGTCGGCAGCGTCCTCGTCAGAATTTCTGTTTGAAGCGATGCGGAACAGAGCGGCCCCGTTCCCGTCCGCTTCAATCTTCAGGCTGTGCTCCGCAGCCCATGTGGTCACAACGGACAAGGCAGTCGACATTGCCGCAGCACATTCACGGCCGTCCGCACCCAACGCAACAAGCGTGCGGTCGTCAGCGTGCACGAACGCCAACGCCAAGTAAATGCTGTCCAGGCGGCGCGGCAGACCATCCACGTGGCGGTGGAAAAGCTGCGGCCCCACGACGCTGCATTGAGCTGCCCAGGCTGAGGCGAGCTGCTGTCGGGAATATTGCTCGCGAGTACTCATCCCAACGCGGCAGCCTCGCAGGTGATTGCGCTACCAGCGTTGGGTGCGACGGCACAGACGCGGAAGCCCGCCGAGCACGGCCAGCACTCGCCCATCGTCAACGGTGTCGAACGCAGTCGAGAGACCGATCGGGACTGCGAGAGAGCGGCGACGGCAACTGTGCAGCGCGGGATGCCATCACTGCGACGCTCACACTCCACGGCAATGCGCTCGCTCAGCTCTCGTGCCGTTTTGTCACTCACAGGCGTCACCACGTCCGAGGCCGTGCGTCGTGGCGTGGATCCAGGCTGTCGTCGGTGGTGTGCCAGCAGTGCTGACAGGCGGCGGTGGAACAGTCATTCGCTCACCCCTAGCAGGACAGAAAGCAACGGAGGGACCGACAACTCTCTCTGTGCGGCATGTGTCCTTCCCGTGGTTGCGGATAGGAGTGGTGTCTTCCATTTCCCAGGAGCCTCGCAGGCTGCCGTCGGCGAGGGAGGTGTTGGTCATCGTTCTGTGTGAGCAGCGGGCAGCGGGTGCAAGATGGCGCAGAAATGCATGCAACACACGCCGGGGACAGGGCCATGCCAGGCAAACAATCGCGGATGGCCGAGTCAGGCGCACACGGCGTGAAGGGCCAATCCATATCCCAGTCACCAGGGAGCACGCGAGCACAAAGTGTGGAGAAAACAGTGGGGATCGCAGCACGTGCGACTCAGACAGTGTGACGGAGGAGCGGGTTTGCCTGCTGCCACGGCAGAGCACAGTCGCAGTCCCAAGAGCACCACAGCACAGCCGATCCCAGAAGGCAGGGACGTGGTGCCGCCACGACTCAAGGTATCACCGGCCTGGGCTCGAGAGGGCACCAAGCCGTTTCGCAAAGACCACTAGCAGCATGGAGAAGCCACGGCGAAGGACATGATTGCGGTCCTCCCGTTTGTGGGGAAATTCAGCTCGGGGTGGACTGCCTCCTGCTGAGGTTGTGTGCGCGTTGCATGCCGGCTCCAAAACACACTCGGCATGCTCCATTCCGTCAGTCCAGATTACTGTGCTGCTGTCACGGCTGCCGCTCACACGGTGCCTCGGTGCATCTCCAACCATGTGATTACGGTGGACAGGGGCGTTGCACACGCCGAGGTGGAAGCATCGCAGTCAGCTTCGCGCAGGACAACGGCATGTTTCCGTCGTGGCAGCATGCCTGTCTGTCGCGGAAGGCCGTCCTCCGTCTCTGCAGTGTGGAATGGCGGATGGTGGTCCGACTCCATGCAGCGGCTGGACGTCAAGTGGGAGACACGCAATACGCGTTGCGCAGTCACGTTGGGAAAAGAGACGCTGCGGCCGCTGATCCGCGTTGCCTGTGCCGGGTCGTCAGACAGCTCACACTCCATGCCGGTTGGGGTGGCGGCGAGATCCTCTCCTGCCGTCGTGGATGGTGAGCGACCTTCCCGCAGCTCATGGTGTGAATTCGGGTCGCCCGCAATAGGCGCTGCAGGACCAGGGCGACGAATGGTGCTCGCAAAGTGAGCAGCGTGAGCAATTGCCGTGGGAAGGCTGCAGAGGTTCACCACGTGCATGCTGGGGCTGGCCGGTGGGCGCACGCGGAAGGCAGTGTTCTCCAGGCAGTTGGGGCCACGAGCAACAGGCGCTCGCACGGCAAGGTGTGGCGCACCACGAAGGCCACGCCACCGGCACGCCCACTGCAGGCCTGGTGGAAGGTCAGTGCAGCCAACGAGCCTCGTCGCTGGGGCACTCTGGTGCCTGCACTCCTGGAGAAGTACGATGCCTGGCCGGTGCTGCGCCAGTCGTGCTGCAGGGGCAATCCTGAAGGGCAAAGGCCCTGAAGTTCTGGGCTGCCAGACAACTACGAGGCCATCCTCATCGGGGCTGAGGCTCTTGCGGACACCACCGCAGCGGGTGATGCTGAGGAAGTGGCCGCAATGAAACGACTGTGCGGTTCTGTCAGTCGGGCTGCAGGCAAACCGCCTCGCCACTCCACAACCGACAGAGCGCGAGACCTTCTCGAGGGGTGACGCCGTCGTGGTCCCCATCACGCTGGCAGCAATGCCCTGCTGCAATCACACCCACAGAGAGACAAGGAAGAGTGTGTGGATGTGTGCCGAGAGCACAGCGACTGTCATCGCCAAAGGAGGCCATCGTGGCACCGTCCGTCACGCGTCAGCACACACCGAGCAGCGCACGCACCCGGCAAAGCAAAAACAGAGGGCAGAGAAGAATGACCCCAAGAGCAGGCAACACTTTCTCGCATGGCGGACATCGTGCAGCCGCGTCAGCCGGCCACAAACTCAATGCAAAAGGCGTCCCACACACATCCATCCGATGGCACCGTGATTCCCACCGCAGGCACACACGCAGCGGCCTCGCCATGTCAGCACGGGATGCAAGCCAACGTCCCGCCGTCGCAAAAAGCATTCCTGCAGAGCACTGTGCAACCACTTATGTGTGTGTGTGTGTGTGTGTGCTGGAGTAGCAGAAGAGAAGAGAAGCACAGTGAGGCACATCAACACAGCAAGAGGCACAGCTGGAAGGCGGCGATACATGTGGTACGGCCCCAACCTCAACAATCACGCACGGTGGCGGCAAACATCCATCGAATAAACAAAAGAAAAACACGGCGGCAGGGTGTGGCTGTGTGTGTGTGGTGCTGCGGGTGTCTGCCCGCCCTGGCCGCAATAAAAACAAAACAAGAGGGAAAGAAATGTGTGCTCCGCCCCACAGGCCCTCGTCGCACGCCCACACGTCACGGCTCCCTCAGCGCGCCGTTCGTCGCGGCCCCTCCTCATGCGTGCAGCAGGCGAGGCGTACAGGGCCGTCGTCATGAGCGTGTCGGTGGGTGTGCGAGTGGAGCGGTTGGGCGGGAAACACACGGCACCCCTCACGGGAAGAGTGCAGAAGAAACAATTAAAAGAGGGAAGAGTAGAAAAAAAAAAAGTCCATAGTGATTGCCCCAAAAGCAAAAAAGAGAAGAGATGGGGGGAGTAAAAGATGAAAGAAACGAACAGAAAAAATTAAGAAATTTAAACCATTAAAAAATGAAAAAAACACACAACTTCCCGCAGCAAGTAAAAACAAAAAAAGAACACTGAGCAAAAAGAAAAAAATTAAAAAATTAAAAACACACAAAAAAAAAGAGCTGCAACAAATGGCTCCACCGTGCATGCACCCACACGCAGAAATATGTCCACGTAAACAGTTGCGTGCGTGTTTTGCATATGAGTGTGTCTGAGATGCGTGCCAAGTGACGGATAAAGGGAGCAGCAACATGGAGCACACAGCAGAACAGCAGAAGCAAATGAAGCAAAAAAAAAAAGACGCGCACAGATTAGTTTTGCTGAGCGCCGGCAATTATAGCCCGCATTCAATTCTTCAGCCCAGTGTCCCGTACGCAAGAACAGCCAGAACAAGCAGTGGCAGGGTATGCAGACGGGTGTCATGGAAGCAGGCGTCATTTCCCGCATTGTTCTCCAGCGCATTCGTTGGGGTCGCAGAGGAAAGGGGAGCCGGCATGCCTGCCGCCGTAGAATTGCCTTCGCTGGTGGCAGCGTCGGTGGTGGCGGTGTCCCCTTCGGCGCCTTCCGCTGCACCCCCGCCCTCGCCGGTCTGGGACAACTGAGTCGGTGGCGCAGCAGCAGTCTCTTCTTGTCGTCCCGCTGGAGGGTCATGGGAGGAGTGTTCCCCGCTCTCTGTGGGCTCCGGATCTGGTGGGGATTCGGGTGCAGCAGAAGTAGAATGTGCAGCGCCTTGAATATCACCAGAGAGAGCGGAATTCTGCGCTTGCAAAGTCTCAGGAGGAGAAGGATCCGTCTTGCCCGCAGCGCCAGCAGGAGAAGATTCAGAACTTATTGTGGTGGTGTCACGAGGAGCCTCTTCCTCTCGAGCCACCGGAGGTCTTTCTTCCGGAAGTGTGGCCGGACCAATTGCAACGGTGGCCGGCTTCGGCTCCACGTTACTCTCCCACCAACTCTTCACCCGGCCTGGAGTGGGCGTATGGAATTTGATCTCGAAGACGCCATCCTTCGCATTCCCTTCAATACGTCTCTTAACATCCTCCGGTGCACAGTTTCCAGCGCCCATGCCGCAAATCATCTTTCCCAAACCGCTAGCTTCAGCCGTGCAGTTATACCACAGTGACTTCCCACGGAGTTGCCAGCGCCCAACTTTTTCACCGTCACCCGCACACACCGCATCCACCGGCAGCACCTCCTCCTCCTCCACCTCCTCCTCCGCGGCAAACACGCACAAGCGGCAGCACAGCAGTGTAAACGCCAACAAGACACAGAACACACGGCACATCATCATCGAAACTATCGTTGTTGAATAGAGTGAATTCTTTCTGCAAGAGCATGAGAAAGCAAAGGGAGAGTCAGTAGCCACACCACGGACAGCCACCGCATGGTACTAAATGGCAGCAGCCAGAGGAAGCGCACACCAAAAAAGACAGACGGAATCATTACAACTGCAGGACTCGCACACCGCCCCTCAAGCCAGAACTTTAAACAAGCAAGAAAAAACACAACAGCAAAAAAAGAAAAACAAAAGAGTTGGGAGTCCAGCAGAGCTCCCGGAAACTTAAAACAAAAAAAACAATCGGACAGGACTTTTATTTCATGTGCCATGCAGCACAATGCAACCGTGTGGTTGTGTATACATATATTGCCCGCACCAAGAAAAGAAATAAAACTTTAAAAAACATACCGTTCCATGAGCCCACACAACATCCTTCACATTTCATTGCGGCATCCGGCCTGTTCTTCCACTCATCGTTTCGCGCAGTCCGCGGGACGCACAACCGCAGCGCCGGCACCGCGTGTGGGCAACAAACAAAAAGAGGGGGAAACATTTCACTCATGACGGTGTGCAGCAACCGACCATGAAATAATAAAGGACACTCATTATTCCAGGAAAACAACGAAAAACAACAGTAAAACGTAAATAATAAAAGAAAACACGCAGGAAACGCGGCACATGTCCTCCGTGCTGAGTCGCAATTCCACACAATCCCAAAAGAAGCAGCCATTCCCAACACACGCACGCAGAATGCCGTCAACAGTTAACTCTCGCAGTGTCAATTTCGCGTCGTAGAGCAGGGCAAAGCAGTCGTCGGGACTCACACCTTTTCCGGAATACTGCGCGGTGAATTCTCGTAATTGGGGTTTTCGTGTCCAGAGGCATTGCGTTGATTCAATCCGTACGCACCACCCTCAGCAACAAATCCACTGCCTGCAACGCCATTTTCTAAAACGAGAGATTTTGTGTCCAGTGGCGTTGTGCTCACTCACCTCGTCCGTGTTATCCTCAGCAACGTGCTCCCTGCCGCCATAAGTGACAGACATGATCCCGGAACCATTCGACGCCACTAATATTTTCAAATCATAGGCAAAGAAAAGCCTCCTCTTGGATGCATTCGGGACCATCATTTCGTTCGGATTGGTGGCAAACTCAGGCCTCGTCTTAGGCGTGTTGGTCGCCGTGTTGGATGCGGGACTCCGATCGACGGTGTTGAGTCCGTCAGCCGCGGCAGACTGTCGCCAATCCTCGTTTTGAAGTGACGGCTCAGCATTAACTTGTGGCGCAGTTGTCCCACCAGATTTTGTGTCATCCTTCCCTTCACGGGGCGGCGGCAACCGACAGATGCCCGTACGGTCAGCATCGCCGCTCCGTGCAGGCGGATGGATGGTTCCATCGGAGAAATTTGACGCCACCACAATTCATAAGGGCCGGCGTATTTATGCGTCGTCACATTCATCGTGGAGGCAACGGTGGCCCCTTCCTCCTTCGTTGCACAGCTGGCAGCACAGTTGCTACATGTGTGCACCGCATTGGCCAAATGGCACACAGCACCCAGCTCACCATTCCTGCCATGCATGCGCACATCAAAGCCACTGAAAGTATAATTCTCATGCTGAGCCTCAGCACTGGCAGCAGAACACTTATTCCACGCACACACACACACACACACGCGATAGCTCAGGCTGCCGTCACTCTGAGCACACGACACATCCACCGGCACAACCACCGCATCCGCATCACCAGATACATGTCCAGCACTCCCAGCAGCCGTCACACACAGAATTGCAGCACCACGCAACTGCCAGCATGCACTGCAAAAAGAGCATTCAAATCCACTGCAATGTGCATCTTGTGTGTGTGTGCCTGCAGAAACACAAAGCAAAGCAGAAAAAAGAGAGCAGAGTATGTGGAAAGACGCACAAACAAAAACGTACAGCGGAGGTGCATGGCAGAAATAAAGAGAAAAAAGCTGCTCAAGCTCACAATATTGCACTGCAGACAAAGCAGCGGCAATTCATTAAAAATTTAATAAAAAAAAATAAATAAAAAATCTTCTTCTTTCCTCCCCTCACACTTTGAAAAGAAGAAAAAAAGAAAAAAAAAATGAAAAAAAAAGAAAATGAAAAAAAATCGTCCTCTATTACGGCTACACCCAAAAGATAAAAAAGAAAAAAGAAAAAGAAAAACACACACACACAAAAAGCACCCAACTACCATGTTGCTCCAGAAATTGTCTGCATATTTTGCCCGCAAAAGAAAATTAAATAGTTGCATGTCTTTCAACCGTCTGACCCTCTGTGTGTCCGCGCATCGTTTATATTTCATGGGGTCATCTGCGTGTTGCTGCTCCCCTCAGCCCTCTCATCGGCGTGCGAGTGCGGCCCGCAGAGCACAGTCACTCGTGTGTGTGTGGGGACTGAGAGAAGCACGCAGACATGACGGGAGTCGCGTCTCTCCATCGGGAGAGTGAGCGCAGCAAAAGAAAAAAAAACATCAGAGGGGAGAGAAATGCTGACGGGACTGCCAGCGCATGAAATAAACACGCAAAGCAAAAAGCAAAATAAAAGAAAAAGAAAAAAAAACACGGCGGCAGGGTGTGGCTGTGTGTGTGTGGCGCTGCGGGTGTCTGCCCGCCCTGGCCGCAAAGAAAACAAAACAAGAGGGAAAGAAATGTGTGCTCCGCCCCACAGGCCCTCGTCGCACGCCCACACGTCATGGCTCCCTCAGCGCGCCGTTCGTCGCGGCCCCTCCTCATGCGTGCAGCAGGCGAGGCGCACAGGGCCGTCGTCATGAGCGTGTCGGTGGGTGTGCGAGTGGAGCAGTTGGGTGGAAACACACGGCACCCCTCACGGGAAGAGTGCAGCAGAAACAATTAAAAGAGGGAAGAGTAGAAAAAAAAAAGTGTCCATAGTGATTGCCCCAAAAGCAAAAAAGAGAAGGGATGGGGGAGTGAGAAGGAAAGAAAAAACAAATTAAAGAAATTAAACCATTAAAAAATGAAAAAAAAAAAAAAATGAAAAAAAAAGTAAAATCAACCAAAAAGAAGCAAAAAGAAAAATAAATTTAAAATACGCAAAAAAAAAAAAGATTTATGAGTGAAATTTGTTCCCATGGGGAAGTAATTTTGTGCAGAGGTGTTCCACGCAGAGGCCACACACTCCTCAAGAAGCGGCAATCCCCCACAATCCAAGCAGAAGGAGCAGCGGCAGCAGTCCGCCTCCGCAAACAGTGCTGCCATCACCATTTGCCCCAAAGTGGCGAGCGGTACCGACACCCGTTGCTCCTGCCGCCAATGTTTTCAGACCTGTCAGCTTTGGAATAGAAATTTTGTTTGCGTTGAGGACGTTGATCTCATTGTCATCCAACGGGCGGTTGTACAGCAGGACATTCGTCACGGTCACAGGCACGCCTTCTTTGCTCCCTGCGCTGCCTCCATCCCCTCCAATGTAGAAGTGGGAGATTCCTTTCGAATCCGTGCTTTTCAATTCACATGACGCATCTCCCACACGCTTACCATCGACGTACGCGGAGCCCTGTTTGCCGTTCCGTAGCACAATGGCCACTTGGTGTGTTGTCTCTGGCTCCCAATTACTGCGGAGTTCCTTGGTCGTTCCGTCACTGCACAGCACCTGCCACTTCCCCTCTTTGTCATACGACAGTCCCAGGAGCACAGGATTCTTATTGTCATTCGTCTTCGCACCCATCAAAGGAATGGGAGTATCTCCCTCCGGCTCACCGTGGACGGACACCGTCGCCACAAGAGTGAAGTTGTAGTTCGCAAAGTGGTACAGCTGATTCTCCCCCTGCGCGCCAACGGGCCACTCCACCCACGCTCCCCGGAACGTCACACCATCCGCATACCCTTTTGCCACTCCATTCGTTCCTTTCTTTACTGTGGCATCCACCCCAAGGTACTCGTCCCTCCATGTGTTATCAGAGAAGTTTTTGGACAAAAAGCCAACCAGCCCAGTCGTGATCTTAACAGCGCTGCAGGCATTGTCAGCTGAGGGATCCTTCGCAGGATTTTTAGAGGGGCACAGCTTGGAGACAATGTCGTCCACTTTTTTCCACGTCGCCAGCACATCCTTCACCCGCTTCAGCTGCGCAGTCAGACGCACAGAGACCATACCGAGTGATGGTTTCTCCCCTTCGCCCTTCTTCTTCTCGTACAGTGCAATCAACTCATTATTACCTCCACTTTTGTACAGCAGGGAGCTGGCTGCAACCTCATCGTCTCCTTCCACGGATACCGGCCCAATATCAACAATGTGCGTATTGTCCGTCAGCCAAAGATGGAGTCTGCCCTTTACATTTACTTCTTTATCAGCCTTATTGGCATACACCGGCAGAGTAACGAGCATCACATCCCTGTCCTCAATCTTCGCTGTAGTGAACCCGCTCCTAACGGCCTTCTCACTTCCGACCTTTTTGCTTCCCCACACGCGCGAGAGTGTCCCGAGTGCCTCCGTCCACGAATCCCCCTTGTCTCCGGACTCGTACACCCTGCGGCGGCCATCATCACACGCAGTCATCATGATGAGTTTTCCCTCCTTCCACTCCACGACGGAGGGATCGCCGCAGCCACCATCAGACATCCACTTCGACAGCTTCCCACTCTCAGTGGCTGAGGAGTATATCAGCGAAACGGCGTTTCCATCCCTCTTCGTGCCTTCCACGGGAAACACAAGCGTACCGTCCTTCATCTGAACACCCGATCCACCGCCGCCAATCAGCCGTGTCAATGATTCGTGTTGTGTTTCAAAATCAGTCCACGGGATAACGGAAGCGTCTTTCCAATAAATTTTTTTACCGCTGCTCCCATCATTACTGACGTTTCCCACAGCCACCAAAAGCTCCCATTTAGCTGCTGCTGCTGTGTTACCAGCAGCTGCCTTAACTTCAAAACTGTAGGTTCCAGCAAACATGTAAATATCACTTCCCTGCACGACTGTTGTTGGTCGGCTCACATGTACTTTTGTCCGGCTTTGGGAAGCATCCGGAGCTCCTTTTGGGGAAGGACACTTCCCTTGTTCAAACTGACATTCCTCCAGTACTTGTGTCTTCAGTTTAGTTGTATCCAATTCGTTTGATTCTTTATCGGTCCACTCCAGGAGCTCCGAGGCAATCCCAGTAAAGCCGTTCTTGCCGGCTTCCGTGCACTGCGCCTCGGCAACGGCAAACACGCCACCATCCATCTCAACAAGAACTGGAACACGTAACGAACTCACTGTTTCTCCTCCGTTCTTATCTCTCCAAACAAGACTTTTATCCGGTGAAGATCCTGAAGCTGACGACGTGCCCTCAGTGGCTGTAGCTCCACCAGTGCCGCAGAACATCATCACGACGAGGAGGAACAGTACCGCATAAGTAAACACACGCCGGGACATGTTGGATCTCTGCCGCTCACTCTCTCTTCCTTCCCTCCTCCTTCCGCTGGATCCGGTCACGCGGCGACGGTTGTGTGTGCGGGGTGCCTTCACTGCAGCAACACGTGAGAGCATATAAATATGTGTGTGTGGGCGGTGTGTGTGCTGTTGTTGGTCCTTTCAGTGCCTTCGAATTTCACAGTAGCGATTAGCGCTTGTGTTCCTTCTTCGTGTGTGATTAAGAAATAAATAGAGGAAAAACATACCAAGAAAAGAGGCAATAGAGTGAGCACCGTCACCCATCCACAGAGAGTGACATTATCATCCCCGCCGCAGTCACTCCCAACAACAACAACTCACGCACACAGACACACGGAACGAGGAGGATGAACAGTGCACCGGAAACACACAGCGACTGCCACCACCAGCAGCAGGAGTCGCGGCGGGTGTGTCGTTATTCGTCACGCGTCAGCACACACCGAGCGACGCCCACACCCAGCAAAGCAACCAGCGGGAGGCAAACAAGCACAACGGCCCTTCGCAGCACCCGCGCGCTGCCGCCAGTCCTTTAATGCTTCTCCCTCCAACGCACCCGCTCGACCGCCACAGGCGCACATCATCCCGCATAACCGACGAATCCCACATCGGCCGATGAGCAGCAAAAGAGACACGGCAGCACGTGCAGCCGCTGTGCAGGAGGCGATACGCACGTACCCCAGGCACCCTCAATGACACACCACCCAATCAATGCACACTTGCCCAAGGCACCCTCAACACCACTCACTGGCTGCATGCCGCCAACAACACACCCGCAACGCGTCGAAAAGACATACCGCGGGCCCACGTCCTCCCTCCTCGCAAGGGCCGCCGCAGCCAAAACATTGTCCGTAAGTGCGTTTTCAGCGTTCACGCCGCTCCAAAGCATGTACGACGTGGCGTGTGTTTGTGTGTGTCTGCGTATTTACATGTGCTTGTGTGTTTGTCAGCGCCTATACCTGTAGAGCAGCTGTGTGGAACAAGAACGTCCAAAGAAAGCAACGGCAGAGAGAGGCAGATAGCACACACGCACTCCCACGGCGTCGGAACAGACGATCTTCTGGAAACCCAAATCGGCGGCTGTGGGTAGCTTGGTGCTGCAGTGGAGAAGTTTGCGGTGACGGACATTTTCTTGCCAACCCAAATTGAAAGTAAATCTGCTTTTTTCCCTTGTGGCTACCGTCGGAATCGTTGTCCGCGGGATCGGCATAGCCGGGCGGAAAAACTGGGCGATGAATGAGGAAGTTCTTCGTGAAGACACTCTCATCAGGGGCGGTTCCTATAACTTCTCCGCGAAGACTTCGGTGGGCGCTGTTTGAAGACACTTTTATAACTTCAGCTGCCCATGAGATCCGCCAGCAAAAATCTTTTTGCGACACCTCGTGGCACGGGTGGAACAAATGGCCGCGCCGCAGGAGGGAACTTGGCCCGTGACGACCTTTGTCCTCCCGCTCGCGGGGCGTTCCTTCGCCGCAAGGGCTTTTTCTTCCGTTCTGCCTGGCCGCCGCGCTTCCCTCTTTTCTGCGTCTCCCCTCCTTGTTTCATTTCGCCGCGGCGCTTCTGCCCATGGGAGGCGCGGTGCCATCATGTCGGCCCCACTCCGTGTCAAACACCGCCCTCTCATAGGAGGACACGTGTGCTGCGCGTATGCCCGGGCAGCGGGGACGTCTCGTCACCAGCCCACCACCTCCCAGAGACGCTGGTTGCAGGTGGCAATGCGATTGGGGCGGTCCAAATGCTTGGCATAAACCAAAATAAAAACGATGCTTTAGCGGTCTACTGTTGTTTTGCCTCAAATGAATGCAGAACAATAAAATCCAAGTTACACCAAAGGAGATTGAGAGAAATTCAGGGAAGACCCTTTGCAATTGTCAAGGCTTCAATGGACAAAAACAACATATTACTGCGCATGTTTTCTCTTTTTTTACTGGTGTGCCATTGCCATTTGGGATCGTTTCACTGCACAAATAAATCCCGATAGTACTTTGTGGCGTCTCGGCTTTTGTCTCTCTCTTCAAATAGACGACCCCTTGATTGTCATGAAAACACACGCTGACGGAACTTGACCGACCCACGACACAGAGGGCAATGAGTCACATTTGTTGCGCATGCATCGCATAAGCAATAATGTCCACATGGAACGAGCACCGTTTCCTTGGGAGAAAAGCACACCACGCACCTCTCATGCTCATCCGTCTGTTTATCATCGTCACCATTTTCTAATCCATGACACAATCGCTGTGAGACTGCTGTCGCATGGCCTTTTGATGGTGAGCTGACGCCTTCTTCACCAAAACAAAGCGGAATTAAGCCTTCAGCTGACAGCAACTGGCCCAGCTTCTTAACGACATCACAAAGTGAGGATGAAACTGGATGCCATGCTGCTAGCTCCGGCGTGTGACAACGTCCGGTGGCATCAACGTATTTGTGGTTGCTCGCTATCCTGCAGCCTCGTTCCGCGCTGAGGAAAAACACCAGAGGAGGCTCAATGGGGTACAGGTGCGTCAGCCATATCTGCAAGGGCAAGACATAACGATGTGGTGGCGCCTGCTCACGGCTGTCTGGGGTTAAAGAAGTGTGGTCACTGTTGCTTTTCTTAATAGCAATAGGAAGCCCACCATAGATGCAAAGTTTTTCCTGTTGTGTCACTCCCCAAGTGGCGTCACGACAGTAGAAATGGAAGGTGTTACACAAATTCTCGACGTCATGAAGGATGCGGCACAGAACTTCAGGCTTACAGTGTGGGGAACAACTAAAAAAGCGAGTAATAATTTCGTTCATGTTATGTTTGATTGTATGCTTTCCCCTAAAGGGCAGAAGGAAGCTTCTCAGAAAAGGGAGAATAAACCATGCAGTAATAATAGGGTTGAGGGGACTTCGTAGAAATGAAGTCACAGTATCTTCTTTTCCAGTTCGCATTCCCATTCGTAAACTAAATACAGAGCCTCCCTCTCTCTCTTTCTCCATATATATAGTACAAAGGAAATAGCGGGGTGCGATGGAAAGGAGATTTCATCACCCATATAGATATTCAATTACAGAAAAAAGTCTCTCGCAGAAACCCGCATCTATGGGCAGGAGAAAAGAGATCGAAATTTACTCGGTGTGTGAAAAAAGGCCTGAAATCACTTCAAAAGTTGTTTCTCCAGCGGACTCCATGTGTGTGTCGCCTCTCATCGGCTGCATCGGCAGACAACGTGGATCCGCGCCTTGAAAAAGCCATGCTTCTGGTAACGATTTATAAGATCGGGAAAGAATAATTTTCCACACGCCCCTTCCTCAATTATGCGGCACGTGCAAGAATCCCAAGCTCATATCGCCAAGACAACTTCCATAAAACAACCGTCCAAATCAATGGAACGCAATGTAAATTTCCAGAATCGAGTGCTAAATAGGGGTCCATTGCATTTCTGTTGCTTGTTCATCGTGTTTTTTTTCCAAATAAATTTTATAACCCACAAGCCGGCCACCGTCTTCGAGCACGTCCGCCCTGCCGAGTGGAAATGTAAAAGGAGGCCCCGGCCCCGGAGTGGGCGTGAAACGCACACGATACGCCATGCCACCGAGCTAGCACGGTGGAACGATGATCCCCCGCTGCCGAGAAACAATGCAATAAGTAGCTACACAATTAAAGGACTCTTGTTGAGTTCAACAATGTCGCTTTTCATTTCCATATTTGTCGAAGAGGAAATTACACCCTCATGGTCATAAATTCTGAAGCAAAAGCGGATTTTACTCGAAATGATGGTGCCACTCTTTTTCAGGTGTTGGGCTAAGCATATCTTTTTCTACCTCCGGCATCCAGACAAAATTATTTTGCCGTCAAGTTGAACATTTGTTCAGCAGAACCGCTGTTCTCCCAATAAGCGCATCGCACGGCGTGACGCCAGATTGCGCAAACAGTTCTCCTTCCCAACACTGCGCCCCATCGAGCAAAACAGCGCCTCACGATAAAATAAATAAATAAATAATAGAAAATAAACGAGCAAACGCCGACGTCTCGCACGCACTAAAAGCTCCGGCAACCAGGGAACAAACACCCCTTCAAAGGTGCTCGTATAGAAGCAAATAGCTATTAATCGCCTACCGCAGTTTGCTACAAGCCGAACGTCCCAGTGGCAGAACTAACAACCCACAACCCCTTATAAAAAGCAATATTGGGCTGGGCTGCTGGCCGGATCCTCAAATGATCTAAAGAACTCAAACATGATGGATGAAAGGAAAAGTTAAATGGAGAGGCCGTGGGCTCACCACCTCCTCATTGTCTGCTCCAAGAATATATATTCGGATTGCCACTTTCATGACACGTTGTACTTTGTTAGTACTAGATATATTATAACTCACGAAGTGGCAAACTTTGGACTCCTCCTGCCACAAGACCCCGCCGCTTCCCTTCGCCAAGTCCTGAAGTGTAAACAGGCGACCACGCGATATACCGTCTGTAGGGTTTTCTGCTGACACCACGTAGGAAAAGGATGCCTGTATCCCGCAAGACTCCAAAAACTCATGTTTCCGTTGCGGCTCCCAAGTCAAGGCGTGTGATTTTGAGCTGTCTTTATTCGCCGTACCTTGTAGCGAAGTATTGTCCGCCCAAATGTCGATAGTGGACCGAGAAACGGGAAAGCAACCAAAAACAAGCAGCGCACAGAAAGTACCTCGGCCTGCATGATAACAAAAAGACTTCCTTTTCCATTTCCCTCCATTAATATTAAAGTTACAGGAATTTGAGAGAACACAAACCTATTCGATTATAAATAGAAGAATCAGTCCTAACGGCACACGACACCTCAGCGTAATTGATGATACACTTAGGATTGTCCTCAATAATGTGTCTTAACCCCTCACCGTCACCTCACCCCACGAAGCACACACATAATGTGCCCATTGTATATATTGCATGCACACCCATGCAGGCCCGTTGGTGCTCTCTTTTGCACCACACGCACCGCTGCCGTCCTGCCTGGCTGCATGGGCGGAGCACCGTAACTGTTTCTGTTTTGTTTTTATTGCATTGAGTGGGCGACCTCTCTCTCTCTCTCTCCCTGTGTGTGTGTTTTGCTTTACGGGAGCAATGAGAGTGTGTGCGCTGGTCGTCCCACGCTTCGGCTTTTTCATTGTTTTACTTGTGTTGTGGTTGAGCACATCCATTCTGCTTTTTTTGATCGGCTGCATGTTTTGACTGCGATCACTTTAATCCTCCCTTGTTATTCCCATATTGTTTTTCTTGTTGCTGAGGAAGGTTTCAGCCTCTCGTAATCTTGCCAAGCCACTCAGTGTTTCTTTCCGCGTGTGCCATGCGCCATTTTATCCACGTTGCCCGCGGCCAGCAGCGCTGCTTCTTCTGCTTGTGATGATGTTTGTGGTGTGATTTGCCAGTTGGTGCTTTTGTTTCACCTTGATGTATCCTTTTTCTTTTGACGCTGCGATACGTCCGACGGCGCGAGGTTTATCTCGTTTACGGTGGGGAGAATGCATCTCAGGGCGCTGGACGCGTTGCAGGTGTGCAGCGGCGTCTGGAAGGACCGACGAGTGGCAGTCCGCATCAAGACGTCAAAAACAGATCCGTGTGACATCAGGAGGCACTGCGGCTTCTCCTGGTCTCACGCAATGAATTCTTTGGACGGTGCGTTTGACTGTAACGATGACGTTATATCCTCTGCACACGGTAATATCCTTGCCGAGGAGACTGTCCCTGCTGCTGTAAACCCGCATGCGGATCGTCTGCTCGTCCGGCCACTGGAGGGTCCGCTGTCTGTGTCCTCATTTGCCACGGGCAGCGTTTGCGGTTGGTTCACGGTGCCTGATGAGCATCGTTCCACTGGTGTTGCCAATTCTGACATGGTGCAGTGCGTGGCTGCGGAGCTTGGTGGTGTGTGGGCACTGCCGTGCGTCACGCTGGAGGATGGCCGTCCAATCGCTGGCGCCATGTACTTTGCCTGGCGTTTTATTTCACGGACGCCTCGCCGCGCACCTGTTGGCCCACGCTCTCGGGTTCGACTACCCGCACATGGCCAGCCGCAGCATGGTGAGGAATGTTGCCGGTGTGCGTGGCAAGGCGCTGTTGGTGGCGTTGCACTCGGCGACTGCCGCGATGCCCGCGAGTGAGCACCACGACTGCGACGACATTGACGGCATGGAGCTGCAGGATGTCGATGGGGACGGGAGGACGCTGGAGTCGCGCTGGCGGCAGCGCCACGCGAGGGATGAGTGGATGACACCGATTGTGGGTGCTGGCTGCTGCAGAGGAAGCGCTCTGCACTGAACATGAGTGAATATCGCCACATGCTCTGCGCATTGGGCGTTTCTGCCAGACGCTGCGCGTCGGATCGTTATTCCAGCGGTTGGTGTGTAGACGGAGTATCCATGAAATGTCAGCAAAACGCCCGATGGACAGTTGCCCCATCACTGACTCCGCACTGGATGTGAGGAATGCTGCCGCTGTTATTTGGAGGGGAGAATATTTGTCTGCGGTGCCTGGGGATGAGCCCTCTTCGTGGTGTCTGGACACGCTTCCCACCAACACGACGGATGCGAGGGACCCGGAGGAGACATATCTCAGTGCCGCCATGCATGCGGCATTGAGGTGCCTCGGCATGCAGGTGCATCTGGAAGTGGCTGAAAGAGGTAACGTCCGTTGGTTCCATGCACGGACTGAGCGACGGTTGCGTGGGCCACTCGACCCAACGATGAGGGGAAACGCTATTTGCCGTGACCACTCGGAGTTGTGCACGATATCCGTCACTAGCGGCAGCCTACTTCCAGTGGTTCCACGGGTGGCGAGGAGAGAGGGCGTGTGGAGCAGGACGGTCTCACCGGCATCTACTGAAGAAGGATTGCCAGGGGCGTCCGTCCCCGTCGCGGAGAGCATTGAGACCGACCGCGGCACACCACCGAAGGATGTGGACTTAGCTGTTCCCCAGAAGCATCCATCGACAGAGGAGAAGTGGATCCGGCCAGGATGCCCCGACAGACCGCAAGAAGCTTCTCTCGGCGGCAGGGACCGAAGCAGCGAGACGGACGGCGAGCAGGCCCCGCCTCCGACTCCCGGTGATGACACTGCTGCTGCTGCTTGTCCCTGTCCGCTGCTTCTGCTTGCGTCTGCTGCCGCGGTGCCAACACACTATCAATTTGCGGTGTGGTCGGCGTTGCGCTGCGAGGCGACTGTGCTTCCTTCTGTGTGGCCTGCACCCAGCATTGGAAGCCCAATAGGAAAACATCCATTTCAATGGGTCTCCTCCATATGCATGTGCTGTGCCCACTCCGTTTTACTTTGTGTTTGAGATTGGTTGTATTTCCGATGCTCACAGCTCTTCTTGTGTTGCTTGCCGATGTGGGGACACCAGATGGTCGTATGGCATTGCTTGTGTGTTTGTTAGATTTTCTGAGACGCACACACACACACACAACGGTGCGAGTGGAATGTGCGCACACAAGACACACACACGCATATCCAAGCACATTGTCTGTGTGACTTCTACTTGACATAGTATGCGGTGCGAGTTGGTGCGAGCAAGGCCGACGGAAGCGGGGCAGCCGCGTGAGTCTAGCAATGGCGTTTGTGGTTGTGTGCGGGATCATATATTCCATCGGATGCTTGACGCCGTTTATGAATAGTTTAAAGTTTTTTTCTGCGATGCACATGCTGCGTCTGTGATAAACTGCTCACTGCGTCTCCATGATCTCATGGAGCACGGCGTGACGCTGCTCGGGGACCCCATGACGCCGCGGCAGCCGATTATGAGTAGCCCTGCGCTCTACTTTTTCGCCGTGGAGGATGCGTCTGTGAGCCGCGTGGTTGAGGATTGGATGACAAAGGTCCCGTACAGGGATGCACACATCTTTGCGTTGGGGTGCACCCCGCATCGCAGTCCTCAGCAACTCGCGCGGTCTCAGATAGCGCCGAGAGCGATGTGTTTGAAGGACATTATGTTAGGCTTTGCCGCCCCTGAGGTGCTGGTGTTCCACCTCAGCATGCAGAATGGGTTCCCTCAGCTGCTGTTGCCTCCGAATTAGGAGTCCGTTTTGAACGTTGCGGAGTCACTTATTGTGGCGGCTTTTTACGCCATGAACAACGGTGTGCCTTTTATTCGCCACCAAAACAGTGGCAGCATCTGCCATGGGTTTGCCGGGACCTTTTTTGAGGTGTCTCCAGGCACTGCCACGACGAGCCGGATTTCGCTTAGGGGCGCCGACAGCCGCGGCAACCCGGTGCGGATCATCGTTGATTGAGGCTTCGAAACGGTGACGCCGCTGATGCACCAACGCACATGTCAGTGTCTGCTTGATGACCTGATGCCGCTGGGGAAGAAAGTGTATGAGCAGACCTGTAGGAATCGTCTGGGGTGGACTCGAAGCGGCAGTAATTGGTGAGGAGGACGTGTGCTGGTGCTCGTACCGTCATTGTTTTCTTGCACAGTGCGTGGAGGAGCTTTTGGTGGCGCTGAAAAAACTCCACGCGTATCACCCGGGATTGGCGCAGGGCGTGGAGCCGAAGGCCAATCCTGCGGAGTTGAGCAGTGCGGTGCGGGCTTTGCCGGAGTTTCGGGAGAGGCAAGCCAGACTGTCGCTGCACATCGATTTTTTGCGCGAGGCTTGTGGCACAGTACTGGGAGAAGCGACTGGCGGAGGTGCGGGAGGTGGAACAAGACATCGCCGTTGGGTTCAAACCCCTCAGGAAAAATCTGGATGGCATATGGCACCTGACGAGGGATACCGCAACGCCCCGGCCTGTGTGACTGTGTCTTCTCCTGTTGCTTGTGGCTGCGAGCAGCACCGACGAGTTGAAGGAGGCCAAGAAGCAGCAGCTGATCCGAGACGGTGGACTGACGTTCGACGCCCATTTGTTTGCGAACCTTGGGCATGTGACGAGGAGGGCCGGGAGCGTGCAACGATGCAGCACGGCGTCGGCGCAGAGCGGACGGAGCAGGAGTGCCTCTGCGAGCAACGCTGCGATCACCTCTTCGGCACTCAGATGGCATTGTATAGCTAGACGCGCTGGTAAGAGTAAAAAAAAAAAAAAAGCAACGCTGCGACGGACGGGGATCCGTTTCTGAAGCATGCCTGCTTACTGGGACGGCGGGCAGGAATAGGACGCTGCGGGTTGGGCTGTCGTTGGCATCGGTGCAGCGCGATCATGTGATGAGGACAAATGGCGCGAGTGGTGCTCAAAGCAGCGGAGCATGAGGGAACAACGCCGAGCCATTTCAAGGGTTCGGTGGCAAATGGGAGAATCATCCTGATCTGGGTGGCGGTGGTGGTGGGACGATTGCCCTCACAACTCCTCAGCGCATTGTGCTGCTTGTTTTGGGTGGTGTGGCCTGCAACGAGAGGCGCTCGGTCCATGAGATATCCAAAAGGTATGGCCGTGAGGTGGTCATTGTGGAAACCTCGCTGTCGCGTCCTGAGGTGTGTTTGTCCAGGGACTTGGCACTCTACGGCGCTGTGACTCACGGGCGAGACACGCACAGGAATGCATCGAGGGCCAAAGAGTGGAACAGATGCAACCAGACACGATTGCGGGTGTCTGTGGGGATTGTGTGCGCTTCTTCCTGCATTCCGTTTCTCTCCATGAAGCGTTTCATACGATACGCGTGTGTGTGTTTTAACGACCGCGCTGCCTGCATTTTACCTTTCTTTCTTGCGTGTGCGGTTGCGGGCCATTTCCATGCAACTAAGAGGGCGGTTGAAAAAGGAAGGACATTTGTGGAGCATGCACCCACGGCTTCAGTGTTCATCCGCTGATGCTGACTTTTTTGCTGGGGCATTTGTGCACGCTTTTCCCTTCATTGTCTATTATCTATTTTTTGCACAGGAATTAACAGGTGGGCATTCGTGAGTGCTGCGGCGAGCTGTTGTTGCCCTCGCCGGGACGCGCGCAACGGCGTCAGCTCCATGACTTTGGGCTAAAAGGAATGGGACTTTCTCCGGATCATCACCGCAGGCGCATGCCGTGGACGGCCGAAAAGGAGTGTGTGCCCGGTGTTGTTCATAGCTCCAAGGAAAATATGGTGTTGGATGGCGCACAACGAGTGGGTGTGGAATGTGTCGACCGTGTGCATCGCAGGTGTATCCGCTGGAGGCATTGCGGGCGGCCGTCGCCAAATGCGAGTACAATACATGCAGAGGAACGAACATTTTTAATTGTTCTCTCAGGTGGAATCCAATGTACTCAGGCAATGCTTTACCGCGAGGAGTGGCCGGAGGGGACGCACGACGAGAACGCCACTCGCACCGTCATTCATTTCCGTCGCCACGGTAGTAACCCAGCCCGCGCCAATACGCCCTGCGGATTTTCCGAGGTGGCACGCGCTGTTCTGTTTGTCGCCACTGTTCCCCCACCCCGAGCGTCGGTGCAGACGTCCCTGTCGATGCAAGTTCCTGTCGCTTGCGGACACACACCCATTGATTGATGCGGCCGGCACCGCAGCCCATTGCTGGTGCTTCTGGCATGACTGCTGCACCGCCCCCAGCAGCTGGTGCAGTGGGACTGGGGACGAGAACACAGCAGAACAATTTCAGTCAGATGGTGCTGGCAGCCCTGTCAGCGTCCCGCCGACTCCAGCGGCGAGCAGAGAAATCGACGGGGCAGGAGAGGAATCAAATGACTGCCGGGGAAACAATTGTTTTTTGACATCACTCCCAGTCAAACAGCCGGAAGAATTCACAACAACATCAGTCACCAACAATGACAAAGGAACAGCGACCACCGCCGATAGCGACAGCAGCACCGCGGCCTCCCACACCACCTCCCATCCTTTGCGTCTTATTGTCACGTATGCGTGCTGCTGCTGCAGTGGTGGCTACGTTTGTATGAAGTGGTGTGCGCTGAATATGAACGAGGGCCAAAGAAAATTGAATTGTTTTGTGATGAATATTGGCTGCACTTCCTGTGGACCAACAATCCGCGTGGTGTGCGGGGATCTTCTTTTTATTGTTACTTTGCTTTTGTGTTGCTGTGTGCGCTGCAACTCCTCTTGTGTGTGTGCGTACCCTCCGTGAGGGGTGCCGACACGACGGACCGCTCTCGCCGTATGTGTCTGTTGCGTGGATTGGAGTGTGTGTCGTGCGTGGTGTGCGGCGTACGGTGCATGCCTGGCTGCTGCCCTCTCCTCATGTGGTGTGCCCTCTGTGTGTGTATGCCGCACCTCTCATCTCCCTGTTGCTCTCCATGTCCCTCACTGTGCAGATCAGCTCCACACCACTGAACGACCACACTCACGATGATGACGTGCCGTCTGCTGTGCGCCCTGTTGGTGCTCGCCCTGTGCTGCTGCCCGTCCGTGTGCGTGGTGGCGACTGTTGACGTGAAAGAAAATGACTCCGGTGAAGTGCCCACACCAGATGAAACACGTCCGGGGACCAATTCTTTAAATCCAAGTGCTCCCACATTCCTGAAACCGGGTACTTCGAACGGTACGGAAACAACACAAGATTTGCCAACCGGTGGGTCGTCCAACGGTCAAGTTGTATCAGATTTGTCTGGTCAGTCAGCGTCACAAGTTTCTGGCGTTCTGCTACAGCCACCTACCGCACCAACCGTTGCGTCAGTTGCACAAATTGTGCCGATTCAGTCCGAAAAAGTACAGGAAAAGGGGACGACTGCATCGACGACCACGACGACCACAACCTCAAAGGCACCAACCACGACTACGACTACGACTACAGAGGCACCAACCACGACGACTACAGAGGCGCCAACCACGACGACCACCCGCGCACCGTCACGTCTTCGCAGGGTCGACGGCAGCCTCAGCGGCTCTGCGTGGGTGTGTGCCCCGCTGCTGCTTGCAGTATCCGCGCTGGCGTACACCGCTGTGAACTAAAGAATTGTGTGTGGGCTGTGCGTGCCATCACTCAAAGCCACGGGGACATGTGTACGTCTAATCTGATCCGATGTATAAATTAAGAGTAATTATAATGATTGTTTTTTGCTTTGCTTGCTTCCGCTGCCGTGCTGTGTGCTCCGCGGTGTGCCCCACATCCGTCACGTTGGACGCATCGCGGACACACTCATATGCATGCGAACTGGAGCTCCCGGGTTTTTCTTTTTATTATTGTTTTTTTATTGCTTTTTAAACTTCTTTTTGCAGTGTTTTGTGCGAGCTCTGCAATCGTACTGATTTCAACTGTTTCGTAGTGTGCGCTCTGCTGCTATGTGTTGCCATTTGTTGCTGTGCGGTGGTTGTGTTTGGTGTAGCGGCCATTTTCCCCCTTTTGCATTCACTCTGCGTTGACGGGGAGTTAGTTTGTGCTGAAGGCTGCACGCAAGTGACAGGAGTGATGGCGATGATGATGACTGGCCGTGTGCTGCCGGTGTGTGCCCTCTGCGTGCTGTGCTGCGGTTTGTTGTCGGCCGATGCCGGGGATGATGATGTTTCTGGTGATCATGGAACTTTAGGCGGAAGTGGAGTTGGGGCTGATGGTAGACCTTCAGTCCCGGTTGGTAGTGATGTATCCACTGGAGGTACAAAAGATGAATGTTCTCTGGGAAGTGGAGGTGGCTCTCCGGTTTCTGCTTCTACTCCTTGCAAATCTTTACTTTCTGATGCGGAAAATCCGGGGGGTGAGGTTTTCAATGACAACAAGAAAGGATTATCCCGCGTTGAAGGGAACTCCAATGTTGAGCAGGATCCGCCACAGCCAGGGTCTCACGTTGTATCGACAGCCGAGGTGCTAGCACCAGGACAATCCAATTCTGAGGCGCAAGAGCAGTCGTCCGGTAAACTAAGAACAGAAGAGGGGCGTAATAACGGTGATGGCGGCACAACTGTGAAAGAAGAAGTGACTGGCGTGAAGAGTAGAGACACTGCTGACCTGTCCCCTAACGACAGCCGCCCGCCAAAAGCAGCACGACCAGTGACGGGGGAAGAGAAAGGCACAGAGAAACAGGCAGCATCAAAGGCGTCATTAACGCCAGAAGAGGAACGAGGGACATCTGCTGCGACGGATCAAAAAGTTGACTTACCGAAGGAGGAAGCCGCGTCCAGCGCAGGTGCCACAAAAAATCGATCACCTGTCGGTCAACAACAAACAGAAGCTTCATCTCCCTCTACGAGTGGAAGTACTTCGACTCTGACTCCGCAAAAGGAACCCGCTGAGGAGCTCCATTCCAACAATAACCAACCACCTGGTGACGCAGCACCGACAGAAGGAACGCAACATGAAACTCTTCCTGGCGACAAAACGCAAACAGAACCAGCAACTACAAACAACAAACCGATTGACGCAACTCCAACTGGCGACAGTGAGAGCAGCCCCACGGCTCCTCCCGCCGGAGAGTCAGACGCCGCCACAACCACAACCACGAACAATCATGATCCGCGTAGCCTCAACAACAATGGCAACAATACATTCACAGAAGAAGTGGATCAGAAGGAAGCAACAAGAAAACCCAAAAACGCACCAGAAAGCACTGACACTGCAGCAGCCAACAGTGAAGCATCCGCAACAGCCATAAACATCTCCACTAACACAACAAACAAAACAACCACCGGCGACAGCAGCACCGCGGTCTCCCACACCACCTCCCCTCTTTCGCTTCTTCTTGTTGTTGCGTGTGCGGCTGCGGTGGTGGCCGCGTGAGAGTGAGTGAGAGAGCGCCGTGCACCGCCCGCACACACACTCGTCTTTCACCCACTCTCTGTGTGTGTCCCCTTGCATGGACTCTCGCCCTCACCTCATCCCACGAAGCACACACATAATGTGCCCATTGTATATATTGCATGCACACCCATGCAGGCCCGTTGGTGCTCTCTTTTGCACGACACGCACCGCTGCCGTCCTGCCTGGCTGCATGGGCGGAGCACCGTAACTGTTTTTGTTTTGTTTTTATTGCATTGAGTGGGCGACCTCTCTCTCTCTCTCCCTGTGTGTGTGCTTTGCTTTACGGGAGCAATGAGAGTGTGTGCGCTGGTCGTCCCACGCTGCGTCTTCTTCTTTTATTGTTTTACTTGTGTTGTGGTTGAGTGCACCCATTGCACTTTCTGATCGGCTGCATGCTTTGGATGCGGACACTGGATTTTTCTTTTTTATATATGTTTTCGTTTTTGTTGAGGAAGTGCTAGCTTCTTGTATTCTTGTAAAGCCATTAAGATTTTCTTTGGCGTATGGCATGCGTCCGTTGATCCACGTTAACCCCACGGTCTGCATCGCTTCTGGTGCTGCTATTGATGATTTCTGCGATGTGATTTGCCAGCAGATGCCTTGCTTTCATCCTGAAGTATTCCTTATTTTGTGACGATGTGGTGCGCTCCGAGGGCGAGGTTTATCTCGTTTACGGTGGGGAGAATGCATCTCAGGGCGCAGGATGCATTGCAGGTGTGCAGCGGCGTCTGGAAGGACCGACGAGTGGCAGTCCGCATCAAGACGTCAAAAACAGATCCGTGTGACATCAGGAGGCACTGCGTCTTCTCCTGGTCTCACGCAATGAATTCATTGAATGACAATCGCCACTGTGAGGATGGCGTTCTATCCTCTGCGCACGAGAACGCTCTTGCCGAGGAGACTGTCCCTGCTGCTGTAAACCCGCATGCGGATCGTCTGCTCGTCCGGCCACTGGAGGGTCCGCTGACTGTGTCCTCATTTGCCACGGGCAGCGTTTGCAGTTGGTTCACGGCGCCCGCTGGGCTTTGTTCCACTGGTGTTGCCAATTCTGAAATGGTGCTGTACGTGGCTGCTGCGCTTGGTGGTGTGTGGGCACTGCCGTGCGCCACGCTGGAGGATGGCCGTCCAGTCGCTGGCACCATGCAATTTGCCTGTCAGTTTTATTTCACGGATGCATCGCCGCGCACCTGATGGCCCACGCTCTCGGGTTCACCTGCCCGCACATGGCCAGCCGCAGCATGGTGGGGAATGTTGCCGGTGTACGTGGCAGGGCGCTGTTGTTGGTGGTAGACTCGACAAATGCCGCGATGCCCGCGAGTGAGCACCACGACTGCGACGACATTGATGGCATGGAGCTGCAGGATGTCGATGGGAACGGGAGGACGCTGGAGTCGCGCTGGCGGCAGCGCCACGCGAGGGATGAGCGGGTGGCACCGATTGTGGGTGCTGGCTGCTGCAGAGGAAGCGCTCTGCACTGAACATGAGTGAATATCGCCACATGCTCTGCGCATTGGGCGTTTCTGCCAGACGCTGCGCGTCGGATCGTTATTCCAGCGGTTGGTGTGTAGACGGAGTATCCATGAAATTTCAGCAAAATGCCCGATGGACATTTTCCCCATCACTGACTCCGCACTGGATGTGAGGAATGCTGCCGCTGTTATTTGGAGGGGAGAATATTTGTCTGCGGTGCCTGGGGATGAGCCCTCTTCGTGGTGTCTGGACACGCTTCCCACCAACACGACGGATGCGAGGGACCCAGAGGAGACATATCTCGGTGCCGCAACCCATGCGGCATTGAGGTGCCTCGGCATGCAGGTGCATCTGGAAGTGGCTGAAAGAGGTAACGTCCGTTGTGTCTCATACACGGACTGAGCGACGGTTGCGTGGGCCACTCGACCCAACGATGAGGGGAAACGCTATTTGCCGTGACCACTCGGAGTTGTGCACGATATCCGTCACTAGCGGCAGCCTACTTCCAGTGGTTCCACGGGTGGCGAGGAGAGAGGGCGTGTGGAGCAGGACGGTCTCACCGGCATCTACTGAAGAAGGATTGCCAGGGGCGTCCGTCCCCGTTGCGGAGAGCATTGAAACCGACCGCGGCACACCACCGAAGGATGTAGACACGGCTGTTCCCCAGAAGAACCAGTTGACAGAGGAGAAGTGGATCCGGCCGGGATGCCCCGACAGACCGCAAGAAGCTTCTCTCGGCGGCAGGGACCGAAGCAGCGAGACGGACGGCGAGCAGGACACGCCTCCGACTCCCGGTGATGGCACTGCTGCTGCTGCTTGTCCCTGTCCGCTGCTTCTGCTTGCCTCTGCTGCTGCCGCGGTGCCAACACACTATCAATTTGCGGTGTGGTCGGCGTTGCGCTGCGAGGCGACTGTGCTTCCTTCTGTGTGGCCTGCACCCAGCATTGGAAGCCCAATAGGAAAACATCCATTTCAATGGGTCTCCTCCATATGCATGTGCTGTGCCCACTCCGTTTTACTTTGTGTTTGAGATTGGTTGTATTTCCGATGCTCACAGCTCTTCTTGTGTTGCTTGCCGATGTGGGGACACCAGATGGTCGTATGGCATTGCTTGTGTGTTTGTTAGATTTTCTGAGACGCACACACACACACACAACGGTGCGAGTGGAATGTGCGCACACAAGACACACACACGCATATCCAAGCACATTGTCTGTGTGACTTCTACTTGACATAGTATGCGGTGCGAGTTGGTGCGAGCAAGGCCGACGGAAGCGGGGCAGCCGCGTGAGTCTAGCAATGGCGTTCGTGGTTGTGTGCGGGATCATATATTCCATCGGATGCTTGACGCCGTTCATGGATAGTTTAAAGTTTTTTTCTGCGATGCACATGCTGCGTCTGTGATAAACTGCTCACTGCGTCTCCATGATCTCATGGAGCACGGCGTGACGCTGCTCGAGGACCCCATGACGCCGCGGCAGCCGATTATGAGTAGCCCTGCACTCTACTTTTTTTCCGTGGAGGATGCGTCTGTGAGCCGCGTGGTTGAGGATTGGATGGCAAAGGTTCCGTACAGGGATGCACACATCTTTGCGTTGGGGTGCACCCCGCATCGCAGTCCTCAGCAACTCGTGTAGGCTCGGATAGCGCCGAGGGTGATGCGTTTGAAGGACATTATGTTAGGCTTTGCCGCCCCTGAGGTGCTGGTGTTCCACCTCAGCATGCAGAATGGGTTCCCTCAGCTGCTGTTGCCTCCGAATTAAGAGTCCGTTTTGAACGTTGCGGAGTCACTTATTGTGGCGGCTTTTTACGCCATGAACAACGGTGTGCCTTTTATTCGCCACCAAAACAGTGGCAGCATCTGCCATGGGTTTGCCGGGACCTTTTTTGAGGTGTCTCCAGGCACTGCCACGACGAGCCGGATTTCGCTTAGGGGCGCCGACAGCCGCGGCAACCCGGTGCGGATCATCGTTGATTGGGGCTGTGTCATGGTGACGTCGCTGATGCACCAACGCACATGTCAGTGTCTGCTTGATGAGCTGATGCCGCTGGGGAAGAAAGTGTATGAGCATACCTGTAGGAATCGTCTGGGGTGGACTCGAAGCGGCAGTAATTGGTGAGGAGGACGTGTGCTGGTGCTCGTACCGCCATTGTTTTCTTGCACAGTGCGTGGAGGAGGTTTCGGTGGCGCTGAAAAAACTCCACGCGTATCACCCGGGATTGGCGCAGGGCGTGGAGCCGAAGGCCAATCCTGCGGAGTTGAGCAGTGCGGTGCGGGCTTTGCCGGAGTTTCGGGAGAGGCAAGCCAGACCGTCGCTGCACATCAATTTTTCGCGCGAGGCTTGTGGCACAGTACTGGGAGAAGCGGCTGGCGGAGGTGCGGGATGTGGAACAAGACATCGCCGTTGGGCTCTAACCCCTCAGGAAAAATCTGGATGGCGTATGGCAACTGACGAGGGATGCCGCAACGCCCCGGCCTGTGTGACTGTGTCTTCTCCTGTTGCTTGTGGCTGCGAGCAGCACCGACGAGTTGACGGAGGCCAAGAAGCAGCAGCTGATCCGAGACGGTGGACTGACGTTCGACGCCCATTTGTTTGCGAACCTTGAGCATGTGACGAGGAGGGCCGGGAGCGTGCAACGATACAGCACGGCGTCGGCGCAGAGCGGACGCAGCACGAGTGCCTCTGCGAGCAGCGCCGCAACGGACGGGGATCCGTTTCTGAGGCATGCCTGCTTACTGGGACGGCGGGCAGGAATAGGACGCTGCGGGTTGAGCTGTCGTTGGCATCGGTGCAGCGCGATCATGTGATGAGGACAAATGGCGCGAGTGGTGGCCAAAACAGCGGAGAAGCAGGGAATAACGCCGAGCCATTTCAAGGGTGTGGTGGCAAATGGGAGAATCATCCTGATCTGGGAGGTGGCGGTGGTGGGACGATTGCCCTCACAACTCCTCAGCGCATAGTGCTGCTTATTTTGGGTGGTGTGGCCTGCAGCGGGAGGCGCTCGGTCCATGAGATATCCAAAAGACATGGCCGTGAGGTGGTCATTGGGAAGCCTCGTTGCCGCGTCCTGAGGTGTGTTTGTCCAGGGAATTGGCACCCTACGGCACTGTGACTCACGGGCGAGACACGCAACGGAATGCATCGAGGGCAAAAGAGTGGAGCAGATGCAACCAGACACGATTGCGGGTGTCTGTGGGGATTGTGTGCGCTTCTTCCTGCATTCCGTTTCTCTCCATGAAGCGTTTCATACGATACGCGTGTGTGTGTTTCAACGGCTGCGCTGCTTGCATTTTACCTTTGTTTCTTGCGTGTGCGGTTGCGGGCCATTTCCATGCAACTAAGAGGGCGGTTGAAAAAGGAAGGACATTTGTGGAGCATGCACCCACGGCTTCAGTGTTCATCCACTGGTGCTGGCCTTTTTTTGCCAGGGCATTTGTGCACGCTTTTCCCTCCATTGTCTATTTTTTTTTTTTGCACAGGAATTAACAGGTGGGCATTCGTGAGTGCTGCGGCGAGCTGTTGTTGCCCTCGCCGGGACGCGCGCAACGGCGTCAGCTCCATGACTTTGGGCTAAAAGGAATGGGACTTTCTCCTGATCCTCACCGCAGGCGCATGCCGTGGACGGCCGAAAAGGAGTGTGTGCCCGGTGCTGTTCATAGCTCCAAGGAAAAGATGGTGTTGGATGGCGCACAACGAGTGGGTGTGGAATGTGTCGACCGTGTGCATCGCAGGTGTATCCGCTGGAGGCATTGCGGGCGGCCGTCGCCACATGCGAGTACAATACATGCAGAGGAACGAACATTTTTAATTGTTCTCTCAGGTGGAATCCAATGTACTTGGGCAATGCTTTACCGCGAGGAGTGGCCGGAGGGGACGCACGACGAGAACGCCACTCGCACCGTCATTCATTTCCGTCGCCACGGTAGTAACCCAGCCCGCGCCAATACGCCCTGCGGATTTTCCGAGGTGGCACGCGCTGTTCTGTTTGTCGCCACTGTTCCCCCACCCCGAGCGTTGGTGCAGAAGTCCCTGTCGATGCAAGTTCCTGTCGCTTGCGGACAAACACCCATTGATTGATGCGGCCGGCACCGCAGCCCATTGCTGGTGCTTCTTGCATGACTGCTGCACCGCCCCCAGCAGCTGGTGCAGTGGGACTGGGGACGAGAACACAGCAGAACAATTTCAGTCAGATGGTGCTGGCAGCCCTGTCAGCGTCCCGCCGACTCCAGCGGCGAGCAGAGAAATCGACGGGGCAGGAGAGGAATCAAATGACTGCCGGGGAAACAATTGTTTTTTGACATCACTCCCAGTCAAACAGCCGGAAGAATTCACAACAACATCAGTCACCAACAATGACAAAGGAACAGCGACCACCGCCGATAGCGACAGCAGCACCGCGGCCTCCCACACCACCTCCCATCCTTTGCGTCTTATTGTCACGTATGCGTGCTGCTGCTGCAGTGGTGGCTACGTTTGTATGAAGTGGTGTGCGCTGAATATGAACGACGGCCGAGGGCAACTGAATTGTTTTTGTGATGAATATTGGCTGCACTTCCTGTGGACCAACAATCCACGTGGTGTGCGGGGATCATTCCTCTTTTTTTATTGTTGTTTTTGTGTTGCTGTGGGCGCTGCACCTTCTCTTGTGTGCGTGCGTACCCTCCGTGAGGGGTGCAGACACGACGGACCGCTCTCGCCGTATGTGCATGCGGTGGAGCCTTGTGTGCCGCTCCTGTTTGCTTCTCCCTCTTCCATCTGTGTGTTGGTGTTGCGGCAGGGCTGTGTGTGTGTGTGTCTGTTGCGTGGATTGGAGTGTGTGTCGTGCGTGGTGTGCGGCGTACGGTGCATGCCTGGCTGCTGCCCTCTCCTCATGTGGTGTGCCCTCTGTGTGTGTCTGCCGCACCTCTTGTCTCCCCTGTTGCTCTCCATGTCCCTCACTGTGCAGATCAGCTCCACACCACTGAACGACCACACTCACGATGACGACGTGCCGTCTGATGTGCGCCCTGTTGGTGCTCGCCCTGTGCTACTGCCCGTCCGTGTGCGCGGAAGAGACTCCGAAGGATACCGAAGCCGAGAGAAGCGAGCAACATCAATTTCCCCCTGCGTTAGCAGGGCCACAGGGAGCCAGTCAGTCACTGTCGCCAAGTACGGTGTCCGCTGCGGATCGTGAGGACATTCAGCCAGGGACACTAGAGTCAGGAGAACATGTGACCAGTCACTCGGGCTCGCCAATTATTTTGCCCAGTGCGGAAAAGGAAAAAGTTGGCGAAGAGGGACCAATATCGGAAGAGGCTGCCAGTGCGTTACAGAAACAAGGTGATAAAGGTACGACAGGGTCACAAAGTGGCCAAAGTATATCCGAGGAACAAGCAGATAAGAACTCCGAAGCTCTTTCCAAGACAACCACGACCACTACAACTACGACGACCACGACCACCACTGCGCCAGAGCCACCAAGTACTACGACTACAGAGGCATCAAGTACTACAAATACAGAGGCGCCAGCTGTGTCGACCACCCGCGCACCGTCACGTCTTCGCGAAGTCGACGGCAGCCTCAGCAGCTCTGCGTGGGTGTGTGCCCCGCTGCTGCTCGCCGCATCCGCGCTGGCGTACATCGCTGTGGGCTAAAGAGGTGTGTGTGGGCTGTGCGTGCCAGCACTCAGCCACGGGGACATGTGTAGGTCTGCTGTGGTCCGATGTATAAAGTAAGAGCAATTATAATGATTGTTTTTTGCTTTGCTTGCTTCCGCTGCCGTGCTGTGTGCTCCGCGTTGTGCCCCACATCCGTAACTTTGAACGCATCGCGGACACACTCGTATGCATGCGCACTGGAGCCCTGGTTAGTTTTTTTAATTATTGGTTTTTTATTGTTTTTTTTTTGCCTTTTAAATTCTTTTGCAGGTCGGTGTGCGAGTTCTGCTATTCTACTGATTCCAACTGTCTCGTGGTGTGTGCGCTGCTCCTGCTGTTGTTGGCATTTGTTACTGTGCGGTGGACGGTGTGTGGTGTGTGACGTGTCTCTCCTTTTTGCTTTCACTCTGCGTTGAGTTGTTGTTAGTTTGTGCTGAAGGATACACGCAATTGACAGGAGTGATGATGGCGATGATGATGACTGGCCGTGTGCTGCTGGTGTGTGCCCTCTGCGTGCTGTGGTGCGGTGCTGGCGGTAGATGTGAGGCGGGGGTGGGAGTTGGTGCGCAACAGGATGGTGGTAAGTCTCCGCCGGAATCAAAAGGACTTGAAACGTCTTCACAAGGCACGCAAGACTTAAAAGGTGGAGCAGCAGATGCTAAAGAAAATTCACCTCCCTTACCTACAGAGGAAGATGATGAGGATGTTGATGACGATAGTGAAGAAGGTGATGATGATGATGGAGGAACGGAAGATGAAGAAGAAGAAAAAGTACGAGGGCAGAGTGTTCAAGAGGGAAAAGTTGCACTGGGCTCAGATTCCACCGAAAAGAAGTTAATTGGCAGTGAGAAGCAAACAGAACTGTCAATTTCATCTGCAGGGAGCATTTCTCCTTCCGGCAGTCGGGAATTAAATGTCAATCTTACGCAAACCGAAGTTGAAGGAAAAAAGGAAACCGACAAAAATACACCAGCGGTAGAGGGCGCACTCACAACTGGTAACGGGGAGAACACACTGCCTGCGGGAATTGTGGAAGGAAATCCCTCACCACCTCCTCCACAGGACGGTGTTGGTTCCCGCGAACAGGATGACGAAGGCACCACGAGTGAAGGTCAAAAAAATGATCCGTTGCCTGAGACCGCAGCCACACCAAAAAGCCACCATGACAAAGGCTCAGAAGGGACTGGGGAAGATACAAAAGCAACGACAGTAACCGCCAACACAACTGATACGACGAACACACAAAACAGTGACGGCAGCACCGCGGTCTCCCACTCCACCTCCCCTCTTTTGCTTCTTGTTGCGTGTGCGGCTGCGGCTGCGGTGGTGGCCGCGTGAGAGTGAGGGAGAGAGAGCCGTGCACCGCCCGCACACACACTCGTCTTTCACCCACTCTCTCTGTGTGTGTCCCCTTGCATGGACTCTCGCCCTCACCTCATCCCACGAGGCACACACATAATGTGCCCATTGTATATATTGCATGCACACCCATGCAGGCCCGTTGGTGCTCTCTTTTGCACGACACGCACCGCTGCCGTCCTGCCTGGCTGCATGGGCGGAGCACCGTAACTGTTTCTGTTTTGTTTCCATTGCATTGAGTGGGCGACCTCTCTCTCTCTCTCTCCCTGTGTGTGTGTTTTGCTTTACGGGAGCAATGAGAGTGTGTGCGCTGGTCGTCCCATGCTTCGGCTTTTTGGTTTTTGTTTTATGTTTTACTTGTGTAGTGGTTGAGTGCATCCATTACCCCTTTGTTTGAATTAGTGGCTTGCTTTGACTGCGGACGTCCAAAATGTCTTTTCTTCGATATTTTCATATTGTTTCTTTCCTGTTGAAAGAGTGTCAGCCTTTTTCCCTGTGACGCTACAAAGTTTTTTTCTTTGATACACGCCATGCGTCATTTGATCCACGTCACTCTGTATTGCTTTTGGTTCTGCTATTGATGATTTCTGCGACGCGATTTGTCGGCGGGTGTCTTGCAGTCACCCTGACACATCCCTGCCTTTTTTCTTGACGATTTGTTGCGTACCGACGGTGCGTGGGCGTCTCTGGTGATAGTGAAGGACGCGTGTCTCAGAGCGCAGGATGCGTCGCGGGTGTGCAGCGTCGTTTGTAAGAACCGATGGGTGCCCATCCGCATCCAGGCGTCATCAACGGAATGTGAGGACAGCATAAGGCACTGCGGCTTCTTTTGGTGTTGCACAAAGAATTTATTGGACGGTGCGTTTGTTTTCAATCTTTTGCAGGTTTTGTGGGGAAAGGTGGGAGGTTGATGGCATCAGGACTGAATTCCTTTGAGTGGCTGCGCTCCGTTGACTTGCGGCCAGTCGTTGCACTCTTTTGGGGTTTGGCCGCTCGTCTCTTTTGTTTACTTCCCACCGCAGCACGTGGATAACACTGATCCGAAGAACATTTGTTTGACCGCGTGTGAGCTGCTGCCGTGCGTGGTGCGTGGACTATGTGATTGTGTGGGGAGGTGCATTGGAGTGACGAATACTTCTGTTTGGCGTGTCGCGGTGTGTCGGAATGATGTTCGGATGACATGTGAAGGGTGTTGTTTGTAGTTTGTGTGTCTTCTCTGGTGGAGCCGACATGTGTGCGGGGATTGTGGCATTGCTGGCTGACGGTTCCACGTCACTTTTTGGCATTCCTGGATGTGCTGAGGAATGACGGCTTGCGACCAGCGTGTTGGTGCTGCTGGTGGGAATAAGTGCATCGGGAATGGGCCGTTTTCTTTTTTCCATGCTGGAGCCGATGGACTGGCACGAGGGCACCGGCTGCAGGCTGCCTGCCAGCACGTGTGAGCAGCGGATCCATGCACACACCGACGCCCATCGCAAGAGCGTGTGCGATCACAGTGGCCTTTTGTGGCGTGCTTTTGTGGGCGTCAGCCCATCGAAGAATGTGTGAAACAAACGGCTGACTGCACACGAGGAAAATAAGTGCGTGCACTGTGCCGTGTTTTAGCGTCGATGGCAGGGCAGGAGGAAGCCCGTGCTGGCAACTGAGATCTTTGCGTCGCGAGGGATGTCAGTGTTGATTTTGGATCGTCGAGGGTGAAATGATTTTGCTGCTGCCCGTGTGTGTGACGACTCCGGCAGAGGGCGGACACAAAAGGGAGGATGCAGGCGCTGCGTGTGTGCGTGTGCCGGTGCCATGCAACAACGTCACAACAAACGTGCTGCGACTCGGTGACCCTCACATCGTTGTGGTCCTCACGAACAGCCCAGGCACGGCCCACACCGATGCACTTAGTGGACGGAGTGAGGCATCTTTTGAGGCGCAGCAGGGAACAGGATGTGTTGACGCAGCCACGACGCGCATGGAGTGTCACGATGGCACAGCCGGCTGTGGCTGGTGGAATATTTACTTCTCGGAGGCAAGAGAGAGAGAGAGAGCTGCTCCTGCTGCTGGCGTCGTTGCTGCCTTTTGTGGCCTCCCATGCCAATTAATGTCTGTCCGCTGATCATGGGTGGCATGCCTCCACTAGTGACGTCGTCTGCAGGCATTCCACAGCACCAGTGAAACACACATCACGTCGCATGCTTTGGCTGTGGATGTGGTGTCGTGAATGCAGCCGGCATTATTTTGCCCGACTCCTTTTCACTGCTTTGCGACGAATAGATGCGTCCCCGCCCGAGTCATTCACTGCAGCTCCGTGTGTTGTACTGCCAGCACAATACTCTCGTGTTGTCTGAAGCCTGGCTGACAGTCCAACACCACTGCGTTGGGAAATGCAAGGATGTGGACTGCCGCTCACGGTGTTGGGCACCGCTGTTTGGATGCGGCGGCCACACGAGCGGATGTATTGTGGCACAGTCAAATGCGTGAAGTACGCGGAATCACAGCGGCTGCAGTAATATCAGCGGTGTGGCACCACGGAATATGTGTGAGAGGGGGTGATGCATGATGGATCACAGTGGGCGGCATGCGAGGGAAGTGCACCGCGACGGAGCGTCACCCCGCCCTCAGCCTGCAGGGGAATGTACACCCACAAAATATATGGACGAGACACCACCAAACACACATGCCCTTCCATGCACCAATAAATAGGAGCGAAGGTGCGCTCTGGTGCGTGGGAGTCCACTCACATATTTTCATTTCCACCACAATAAACGGTGAGGAATCAGGTGCCACAGCAACGAAAAGAGGAAAACAAAAACATCTATTGCAGCACTTTACCTGCGAAAGGCAGGAACAACACAAACCGAATTATTGGCTGCACCAACACAAGAAACATTCACAGGAGGAAAAAACATAATGATTGCGTACCCTGCAGTAATCCCCAACACACGACCCAGGCATGAAGGTTTGCCCTCCGCAAAGCAAAAAAAAGAACAGAACGCATGCAGACATCGGCCAACATCCAAACAGAAACACAAATGGTTGCCTGCTTTATTCCATTCCTTGCGCCCATATTTTTTTGGTTGTGCTGCTGCTACTGCTGCGGTGGTGGCCGGGCCTGCATGAAGTGGTGTGCGTCGGATATGAACGAGGGCCAAACTCAAGATAACAAGTTGCTTTGTGATGAATATTGGCTGCACTTCCCGTGGACCAACAATCCACGTGGTGTGCGGGGATCTCACTTTTCATGGTTACTTTGCTTTTGTGTTGCTGTGTGCGCTGCACCTCCTCTTGTGTGTGTGCGTACCCTCCGTGAGGGGTGCGGACACGACGGACCGCTCTCGCCGCATGTACATGCGCTGGAGCCTTGTGTGCCGCTCCTGTTTGCTTCTCCCTCTTCCATCTGTGTGTTGGTGCTGCGGCAGGGCTGTGTGTGTTTGTGTGTGCCTGTTGCCGTGGATTGGAGTGTGTGCCGTGCGTGGTGTGCGGCGTACGGTGCATGCCTGGCTGCTGCCCTCTCCTCATGTGGCTTGCCCTCTGTGTGTGTGTGTCTGCCGCACCTCTCGTCTCCCCTGTTGCTCTCCATTTCCCTCACTGTGCAGATCAGCTCCACACCACTGAACGACCACACTCACGATGACGACGTGCCGTCTGCTGTGCGCCCTGTTGGTGCTCGCCCTGTGCTGCCGCCCGTCCGTCTGCGGGACAGCAAATGATATTCAATTGTCAAAAAAATCCAGTATGCCGCCCACACCACCAAAGAATCCTGAGGGTAAACCCGATGACGGTCAGGATTCAGTGGAAAAACCCGTTTCGACACAGCGACCAGGTAAGGTCATTGTGGGAGTGGAACCAGTTGTGTCGTCTACTAAGCAGGGAGTTACAAGTGCGTCTGATCAGTCAGGGAAAGATGGTGAGAACACCAATCTGATAGGTTCAAAGGTTAATTCCGGTAATTCGGTGGTACGTAATTCAGAAAATAATACGGAATTGTCAGAACCTAATGAAGAGGTTAAGTTACAGATACCAAATACAACTACGACCACTACGACAAAGGCACCCACTACAACTACGACTACGACCACTACGACCACCACTGCGCCAGAGGCACCAACTACTACAAATACAGAGGCGCCAACTACGACGACCACCCGCGCACCGTCGCGTCTTCGCGAAGTCGACGGCAGCCTCAGCAGCTCTGCGTGGGTGTGTGCCCCGCTGCTGCTTGCAGTATCCGCGCTGGCGTACACCACTGTGGGCTGAAAAGGTGTGTGCGGGCTGTGCGTGCCAGCACTCAAAGTCACGGGGACATGTGTACGTCTACTGTGGTCCGATGTATAAAGTAAGAGCAATTATAATGATTGTTTTTTGCTTTGCTTGCCTCTGCTGCCGTGCTGTGTGCTCCGCGTTGTGCCCCACATCCGTCATGTTGAACGCATCCCAGACACACTCATATGCATGCGCACTGGAGCCCTGGTTGGTTTTTTTAATTATTGTTTTTTTATTGCTTTTTAAACTTCTGGTTTGCGGGGTGGTGTGCGAGCTCTGCAATCGTACTGATCCCATCTGTCTCATGGTGTGCGCTGCTGCAGCTGGGGTGCTGCCATTTGTTACTGGATGGGCTGCTAGTGTTTTTTTACTGTGCATTGTTTTTTGCTGCTTTCACTCTGCGTTGACGAGGAGTTAGTTTCTGCTGAAGGCTACACGCAAGTGAAAGGAGTAATGGCGATGATGATGACCGGCCGTGTGCTGCTGGTGTGTGCCCTCTGCGTGCTGTGGTGCAGTGCCGGCGGTTGCGCTGAGAATGATGCGGAGGTGGTGGAGATTCCTGCCGGTGGTAAAGGTGCGGTGGGGTCGACTGGAACTTCAGCGCCAGGTCCAGGCGTCTCAGTTTTAAGAATAGATGTGCCCAATGTTAATCAATCAAAAGAAACATCTGCAGTAAAATCTTTTGAAGGAAACGAAGTTAAAACTGATCAACAGGATTTTCCTTCCAGAGAGGATGAAAAAGATGGGAGCCCTTCAGAACAGTTGGAAGAACCTGTGGAAGATGCTACAGAAAAAGCAAAAATAGAGCCGCCATTACAAAACGTAGGACAAGAAGGAAGAGAACCGCAACAGTCACAATTGCAAGTGAATTTGCCACAGAAAGCGCAGCCACAACCGCAACAGTCACAACCGCTACCGCCATCAGCGCCTCAGCCACACACTCCTGCTTCAGAAGAGGGTAAAGGTGTTGGCGAGAACAATACGGGTGGAGAAGGTCAGTCCCCACTGGGAGTACAAGATATTGGAAACGAGGATGCAGAGGCCCCCAGAAAAGAAGACTTATTAAATGGTCCAGGTAAAGAATCAGAAAGCAGTGAAGAGGTTCAAACGAAAGGACCAAAAACAGTAACTCCGAAGCACAAAACCCAAAATGAGATGTTAACACCGGAACAAAAGAAGAATGAAAGCCAAAGTACGGATACATCCACGAACCTACCCCAACTACAAAAGGAGAATAAAGAATATCCTGCCTCTAGAGAAGATACGGCGCAGAGTACATCAACTGGCAGTGAAGAAAAAGAAGCTGAGCCATCTACAAGCGAAGAAACTTCCCCTTTTGAGGAGGAACAATCCACAGGGACGAAGACAACCGAGGATGCTCAAACTCCGGATGCTGCGGCGACAGAAAAAAAAAAACCTGGCGATAATGAAAAGGTTGGCGACCGTGACGGCAGCACCGCGGTGTCCCACACCACCTCCCCTCTTCTTCTTCCTGTTGCGTGTGCGGCTGCGGCTGCGGTGGTGGTGGCCGCGTGAGAGTGAGTGAGAGAGAGCCGTGCACCGCCCGCACACACACTCGTCTTTCACCCACTCTCTGTGTGTGTCCCCTTGCATGGACTCTCGCCCTCACCTCATCCCACGAAACACACACATAATGTGCCCATTGTATATATGCATGCACACCCATGCAGGCCCGTTGGTGCTCTCTTTTGCACGACACGCACCGCTGCCGTCCTGCCTGGCTGCATGGGCGGAGCACCGTAACTGTTTCTGTTTTGTTTTTATTGGATTGAGTGGGCGACCTCTCTCTCTCTCTCTCTCTCCCTGTGTGTGTGTTTTGCTTTACGGGAGCAATGAGAGTGTGTGCGCTGGTCGTCCCACGCTTCGGTTTTATTTTTCTGTTTTGTTCTTCATTGTTTTACTTGTGTTGTGGTTGAGTGCACCCATTCTGCCTTTTTGATTTGCGGCATGCGTTGACTGCGGACGCATGAATTTATTATTTCCTTTTTTTACGAAGAGAGTGTGAGTGTTTTGTATCCTTGTGAAGCCACCGCGTTTTTCTTCGACATAGGCCATGCGTCAGTTGTTCCACATTAACCCGTGGCTTGCAGCGCTGCTGGTGATGTTTGTGATGCGACTCTCCAGCGGAAGCGTTGCAGTCACCCTGACACATCCCTGCCTTTTTTCTTGACGATGTGGTGCGTACCGACGGCGCGTGGGCGACTCCGGTTGTAGTGATGGTCGTCCCTCTCACAGCGCAAGATGCGTCGCGGGTGTGCAGCGTTGTTTGGAAGAAACAATGGGCGCTTGTCCGCAACAAGGCGTCAACAAAGATTCCGGATGACAGCAGGAGGCACTGCGGCTTCTCCTGGGCCCCCAGCAATGGCGTCGCACCCTGTCGCGGTGTTGGGCTTTGGTTGTATATATGAACTCCACAGCAGGGCGTTGCTGCGAGCACGACGGAGACCAAGGTGACTCCACCCCTCGAGAGGGTTCCACGCCATGCCCGGTGTGGAGAGGTGCGGCGGTCTGCCTGCAGACTGTCTGAAAAACTGCACGAACGTTTCGCTGCGGTCACTCCGTTGATATCACCCGTGGCGGTGACGTCCACAAGAACCCTGGCACCGAGGAGGATGGCTTCATCACTGTTTGGCGGCTTAACATTGCAGGTCTCTCGTCCGTGAAAAATATTGCATTTGCTGCGGGATGTGAGCAGCATCAAACTGACATCCTTCTGCTCCAGGAATTAAATGACATTAGTGACGTAGCGGACCAAAGTTTCTGGCTATAATGACTACCTTCAGGCCTGCACTGGGCGCGGTGGTGGCGTTGCCGTTCTGGTGCGCCCCTCTCTACCGTGCGAGCGCCTGTCGCTCTCTGGCACTGACCTCCTGGAGACCTTTGCTGTCCGTGCAACTCATCAGGCTGTCGCAGAATTTGCGTGGTGAATCTCTACAACCCTCCCATGGAAACTGTTCAAGAATCTACATTTATCAATACCTTCCGTCGCTTGGGCCCCGCTGCGATTATCGCGGGTGACCCGAATTTACATCATGAACTCTGGGACAGTCACATGTACCATCAACGACTGGAGGCGATAATTTCGCCGCTGTTCTAATCGATATGGATTTTGGGCTGGCAAATGACCCGACACAGGCAACACGGATCACACATCGTAATGCCTTGTCCCCTGACGTGACTGCGTTTTGCGCCCTACGCATCTCCCACTGGCAATCCACTCCCCACATGGATTCGGACCACTCCTTAATATCCCACTCGGTAGGGATGGACGATGGCATTCCGCGACTAGCCAACACGCCACCTCGACGGAAAAAGCCACCTTTGCCCTGCGCAAAGCGGATTGGCCTGCTTTTACATCGTTGTGTGAAACCCTCCTTGCCACCGCGTCCACATGGTTGGATCTTCGCGGAGGCGTCTTACGAGCAGCTGAGCGCCATATCCCGCGCGGCAGCCGTGACAGCTGTAAAAAAGATATGGACGCACGAAATGGAACAAGCCGATTCGCCGCAGAAGCAGCACACGAAGCACACACATTGCCTCACCTGGAGACAGCCTACTTTGAGCCGAATTTACTTGAAAAAGGGGGAACAAAATCAAGCCTTACGCCGTTGCTCCGCTGTGCTTCTGGAAGCCCGCGCGAAAGGACTTGGAGCCTCACCCAGCCCGAGGTGGCGATATCTTCACGGCGTGGCGGCGCCGCACCCTCATCCTCTGGAATCGGTTGTGCTCCGCACTGAACTTGGCCGCGTATGCGCCCTGCCTCGGCAACAGGCAAATCTGCTCGTCCGTCATTTTTTGCGGTTTCACGTGCCACGTTACCTTGTACTGCTGCTGCTGCTCGCCGCACTCCTTTGCCTCCTGGTGACTGGGAAATGGATCGGCCTCTCACGCCGTATGAACTTGACGTGACCATCCGTGACTCCTCGCTCGGCTCGGCCCCTGGCCCCGACGACATGTTGAATGAATTCCTGCACCGTCTCGGGCCCGTTGCGCGTGGCACACTTAGAACGATGATCCACAACCCCTTCGCAAATGGCAGCCTGCCCGGCTCCTGGAAAATGGGAGACACTATTCCTATTCCCAAACCTGGGAAGGGTCCATGCCGCCCAGAGAGTTACAGACCTATCACGCTCTCTGCTTTACCACAATTAACAGAAGGAATGATTCACCGCCGTCTGTCAGCGTTATTGCCGCACCACCCACGTCAATTTCGGATTTGCACCTCCGCGCTCTACGTCGGACGTGGTGGCACTTGTTATTGATAAAACTACTCATGGATTAAATGAGTTTGGCATTGTGGAGTATGAGCGCCCTGGAGGCGGTGCCCCCACACGACACCCTCGTCGCCATCGCTCGCTCGTAGTCTTGATTGATTTTTCGACTGCGTTCGACACCGTTGACCATGGGAAGTTATTCGGCATGCTTGACAGACTCCTGCGCCTTAGCCCTCAAACCAAACGATGGCTGCACAACTACCTGCGGGGCCGCTATGTTAGGGTATGCACTCGCGAACAGCACTTCCGGAAGCAACTCACCTCAGCTGGACTACTGCAAGGCAGCGTCCCGGGACACCAACTCTTCCTCCACAGTGTGGATGATCTGCTGCGCCGCATGGACAACATCTATTCTGCCGCCGCATTCATGCACGCTGACGACCTTACACTTGTTGCCTCAGGTGCGGACATCCATGCCTGTGCTGCGGCAATGCGACCGGTCTTTTCCCTTGTGGCCACATGGGCTGCTGAGCACAGCCTAAAAATCAACGTCGTTAAGAGCGAAGTTGCTCTATTCTACATCTCTTCACACACACACTGTCTGACGATGACATGGTCGATCTCCATCTTGATAGCGGGAGCCTACGTATTCAGTCACGCCCAGTGCGCTTACTGGGCACCACGATTGATCGACTACTTAATTTTGTTACGCATGCTTCCACCGCTTCAAAGAAGACAATGCCACGCTGCTATCAGCTTCGACTGGTTGCAGAGGTGGGCGCATCCCATCTCACCATGCGATCCCTTTTGATTGGATACGTTCATATTGTGCTATTTCATAATGGCGAGGCAATTGTCCCGTGACTCGTCCCCACTTACCTCCATAATATGGAAGTACGGTACCGCTACAGTTGTAAAACATTCTTGGCCTGAGCGCATCTACAGAAGACACATCTGTCTATTTGGAAGCTAATCTTCCCCGGCTCCGGAAGATACTCTGGCTCTGTGCACTCACACAACAAGATCACTGTATACGCCTCCATGATTATGAGGATTTGCGTTACCTTATCTACTCGGAACCTATGCCTCCGTCCATGCATGGGAAAGTAGCGACATCGATCCCGCTTCCGAGAGATGCTGTTATTAATGGATTGCTACGCGTCTGTGAGATTATTGGGACACCCCGCAAACACATTCGTGCGCCTCTTGCCCAACATCGAATTTTTCCCTGGGACACTGTGATCTGCAACAAAGTGAGATTTTATCAGCCACTGTTTGCCAACGACGCCTCTGACGATGTCAGGCGCACGGCTTTTGACTCTATTTACTCCTCTTTGGGGGATTGTGATTTTGAATTGTGGACGGACGGTTCTTCATATCTCGCTGCACTCGCATCTGGATCCGCTGCGCTATTATACGACTGCACCACGACAAGTAATCTCCCTGTGGAGGTCCATCGTGCAGCAGCTGGCGGCCTCGCATGCTCATATAGGGCAGACTGTCTTGCGATCGAAAATGCTTTTAGACTTTTCATACCTCCTTGTCTGGGAACATCTCAATCGCCCACACGAATGCTGGAGGAAACGGACTCCCTGTCGGCAATTGAGGAACCCCGCGTTGCCCACCGACCGTGTGAGACCGCGTTACTGGGTAAATTTGGGTTATGCTGCTTTCCTTGGTGAAGCGAGGTCACCCTGTGGATTTTATATTTTCCCATCACACTGCGGTATTCCACGCAATGAGGCCGCTGACGACGAAGTCACGATTGCACGATCCCTCCCGCAGGACTGCGTCAATGTCTGGCACGCGGACTTCCTCACTGCAGTGAGGCGACGGAACTGGAAGGATGTCCAGGAGGAAAAGGAAGGCGCGCACATCGCATGACAGGCGCCTGTCGGTGTGGCGAGGACTCTATTCCTGGTGTTGTCCCGGACATCGTTCCCCGAGTGGCGGCATCCGCATGTGAGGCCCTCTCCAACTATCGGAACGCCAGGCCGAGCACGTCAAGCATGTGCCCTCACATTGTGGACGGAAGAGCGCACTCGGCTGCAGGTTGGGCAGGAGGACGTCAATCCGCCGCTCGCTTGCCGGCAATGAGTTGCGGTGCTCACGTCGGGAAGAAGCTCCGGCAGAGGCGGGCCATTCTCCTCAGTGTGAGAGAGAGGCACCACCAACACGGAGTGCTACTAGTGATCTGCATGGCGTGCTCGGCCTGGCGTTCCGATAGTTGGAGAGGGCCTCACATGCGGATGCCAAAATGGCGCCACCGTCTTCTTAGCAGGCGCCTTGCGCGCAGGTCGCCACCGAAGTTGCCAAGCATGCCAGCAGGCAACACACGCAGGAAGCACAAACGCGGGTGCCAGAGATGGACCAGGCGCTTCCGCCACCGCCTCATCACGGACGCCACGGGCTGCTGATCCCCGACGGACCACGGGAGACTCTGCCTCATCCACTGCGGGAATGCCCTCGTCGTTGGGAATATGGACTGCGACTGTTTGGAACAACCCTAGACTGCACGACGGCTCGTTTGCGAAGGAATACTTGCCACTTTTGTACGGACGGCTCCTGCAATACTCACTCGTTATTATAACAGTATCCAACAAAAACAGGATAACAATTTGCTTCCTGATGGATATTGGCTGCACTTCCTGTGGACCAACAATTCACGTGGTGTGCGGGGATCTCCCTTTTTTACTGTTACTTTGCTTTTGTGTTGCTGTGGTCGCTGCGCCTCCTCTTGTGTGTGTGTGTACCCTCCGTGAGGGGTGCAGACACGACGGACCGCTCTCGCCGTATGTGCATGCGGTGGAGCCTTGTGTGCCGCTCCTGTTTGCTTCTCCCTCTTCCATCTGTGTGTTGGTGTTGCGGCAGGGCTGTGTGTGTGTGTGCCTGCTGCCGTGGATTGGAGTGTGTGTCGTGCGTGGTGTGCGGCGTACGGTGCATGCCTGGCTGCTGCCCTCTCCTCATGTGGTTTGCCCTCTGTGTGTGTCTGCTGCACCTCTCGTCTCCCCTGTTGCTCTCCATGTCCCTCACTGTGCAGATCAGCTCCACACCACTGAACGACCACACTCACGATGATGACGATGTGCCGTCTGCTGTGCGCCCTGTTGGTGCTCGCCCTGTGCTGCTGCCCGTCCGTGTGCGCGGAAGAGACTCAGAAGACTCAAGGTGAGGCTGATGGAAGCGGCGTCAGGACGCCGCCCCCTCCACCAGAGCCATCAACCACAACGACGACCGGTAATCCAAAGCTCCCTGTATCAGAGTCAGCACGTGAGGATACCGGTCACTCAGGGTCCTCAAGCTCAGGGCCCGTTAAGGGACAGGAAACACCTGCCGAAGGGGAAAAAAGTTCGAAGAGTACGGTGATGCAATCAGATGAAAAGACCAATACGGCACAGACAGACGGTACGGCAGGGACAAAAAGTGACACGAGTACAACTGCAGGGAAAGCAGGTCGGAACGCCGAATCTTCTGCCAACACAACCACGACCACTACAACACAGGCACCAAGTACTACGACTACAGAGGCGCCAACCACGACGACCACCCGCGCACCGTCACATCTTCGCGAAATCGACGGCAGCCTCAGCAGCTCTGCGTGGGTGTGTGCCCCGCTGCTGCTCGCCGTATCCGCGCTGGCGTACACCGCTGTGGGCTAAAGAGGTGTGTGTGGGCTGTGCGTGCCAGCACTCAGCCGCGTGGATCTGTGCGCGTCTACCGCGGTCCGATGTAAATAAATAAGAGAAAATAATGATTGTGTGTTTTGCTTCATTTGCTTCTGCTGCCGTGCTGCGTGCTCCGCGTTGTGGCTCCCTGTATCCGCCACGTTGAACGCGCCTCAGACACACCCAATATGCATGAAAAGCACAGGATTGTTTAAATGGGCAAATATTTGTGGATGAGCGCATTTGCTCCGGAGCCATTTAATGCAGCTCTTGTTTTTTTTCTAGCTTTATTGCTCTTGTTTTCTTTTGCTTTGTTTTTACTTGTTTAGTGTTTTATTACTGTTTAATTGTTGTGGGGCATTGTACGTTTTTGTCTCTTTTACTGATTCCAACTGTCTCATGGTGTGTGCGCTGTCGCTGCTGCGCTGTTGCCATTTGTCACTATGTGGTGACGGTGTGTGGTGTAGCGGACGTGTCTCTCTTTTTGCTTTTACTCTGCGTTGACGTGTTGTTAGTTTGTGCTGAAGGCTACACGCAAGTGACAGGAGTGATGACGATGATGATGACTGGCCGTGTGCTGCTGGTGTGTGCCCTCTGCGCGCTGTGGTGCGGTGCCGGCAGTAGGTGTGATGAAGAGGAGGATACGGCACTTGTTGTCGGTCCACCTGGTAGTCGTTCGAATGACGGTAAAGGCGGGCCGGGATCAGCACCACCGTCACTGCCAGGAACAGGCACATCAGTTCCACGATCAATATTACCAGAAAGTGAAGTACCACAAGAAAGAATTGCGGGAACATCTTCGGAAGAAAGAGGAGAAAAAAATTATAAAAACGAAGATGGAGAAGAGGAAGACGTTGATGAAGATGGTGAAAATTCAAGACATCACGAGAGACTTTCAGAGCAGCCAACACAAAAAGAAGAATCTCAAGAAGAAACTCCAGAAGAAAAGGAACTGAAAAAAGGACTAGAGGAAGAAAAAGATGTGCATCAACCGGGAGAGGAAGGAATAAAAGGGGCACAACAGTCACAATCGCAACAACCACCGCCACAACAATTGCAGGTAAAAATAACAGCACCGGCAGGAAGAGGAGGCCCAACTGCACCAACAGGGCCAGCACGACCACCAGCACCCGCAGAACCATCATCAATGGATGGAAGTCAAACAATAGAACCAACAGATTCACGGAATCCATCACAAGAATCGCATGATAAGTCACTGTTACAAACCAAAAAGGAGTCCAGTGCACCCGATCCATCTTTAAAAGACGCTTTCCCAGAGCAACATGGTCAAGAAACAACCACACCGGATTCGGTGATGAATGCATCTGCAGGAAGTCAAGCGAGAATTACAGCACCATCCACTTCTACAAGTGGCAGTGGAGAAGCCCAGAGTAAGGCGGATGGGAATGACGCTCAACGGCCCAACCCCAACAAATCACACGACGACTCCGATGCTGGCAAAACCAAAGTTTCCACAACACTCAGTGAGGCAGCACCGCAAACAACAGAAACGGTCGCTGCCACCCAAACAAATCATACGAAGACTATAGGCGACAATGACGGCAGCACCGCGGTCTCCCACACCACCTTCCCTCTTTTGCTTCTTCTTCTTCCTGTTGCGTGTGCGGCTGCGGCTGCGGTGGTGGCCGCGTGAGAGTGAGTGAGAGAGAGCCATGCACCGCCCGCACACACACTCGTCTTTCACTCACTCTCTGTGTGTGTCCCCTTGCATGGACTCTCGCCCTCACCTCATCCCACGAAGCACACACATAATGTGCCCATTGTATATATGCATGCACACCCATGCATGCCCGTTGGTGCTCTCTTTTGCACCACACGCACCGCTGCCGTCCTGCCTGGCTGCATGGGCGGAGCACCGTAACTGTTTCTGTTTTGTTTTTATTGCATTGAGTGGGCGACCTCTCTCTCTCTCTCCCTGTGTGTGTGCTTTGCTTTACGGGAGCAATGAGAGTGTGTGTGCTGGTCGTCCCACGCTGCGTCTTCTTCTTTTATTGTTTTAGTTGTGTTGTGGTTGAGTGCACCCATTGCACTTTCTGATCGGCTGCATGCTTTGGATGCGGACACTGGATTTTTCTTTTTTATATATGTTTTCGTTTTTGTTGAGGAAGTGCTAGCTTCTTGTATTCTTGTAAAGCCATTAAGATTTTCTTTGGCGTATGGCATGCGTCCGTTGATCCACGTTAACCCCACGGTCTGCATCGCTTCTGGTGCTGCTATTGATGATTTCTGCGATGTGATTTGCCAGCAGATGCCTTGCTTTCATCCTGAAGTATTCCTTATTTCGTGACGATGTGGTGCGCTCCGAGGGCGAGGTTTATCTCGTTTACGGTGGGGAGAATGCATCTCAGGGCGCAGGATGCATTGCAGGTGTGCAGCGGCGTCTGGAAGGACCGACAGGTGCCCTTCCGCATCAAGACGTCAAAAACAGATCCGTGTGACATCAGGAGGCACTGCGGCTTCTCCTGGTCTCACGCAATGAATTCATTGAATGACAATCGCCACTGTGAGGATGGCGTTCTATCCTCTGCGCACGAGAACGCTCTTGCCGAGGAGGCTATCCCTGCTGCTGTAAACCCGCATGCGGATCGTCTGCTCGTCCGGCCACTGGAGGCTCCGCTGACTGTGTCCTCATTTGCCACGGGCAGCGTTTGCAGTTGGTTCACGGCGCCCGCTGGGCTTTGTTCCACTGGCGTTGCCAATTCTGAAATGGTGCTGTACGTGGCTGCAGCGGCGAGTGGTGTGTGGGCACTGCCGTGCGTCACGCTGGAGGATGGCCGTCCAGTCGCTGGCACCATGCACTTTGCTCGGCCGTTTTATTTCACGGATGCATCGCCGCGCACCTGTTGGCCCACGCTCTCGGGTTCACCTGCCCGCACATGGCAGGCCGCAGCATGGTGGGGAATGTTGCCGGTGTACGTGGCAGGGCGCTGTTGTTGGTGGTAGACTCGACAAATGCCGCGATGCCCGCGAGTGAGCACCACGACTGCGACGACATTGATGGCATGGAGCTGCAGGATGTCGATGGGAACGGGAGGACGCTGGAGTCGCGCTGGCGGCAGCGCCACGCGAGGGATGAGCGGATGACACCGATTGGGGTGCCGGCTGCTGCAGAGGAAGCGCTCTGCACTGAACATGAGTGAATATCGCCACATGCTCTGCGCATTCGGCGTTTCTGCCAGACGCTGCGCGTCGGATCATTATTCCAGCGGTTGGTGTGTAGACGGAGTATCCATGAAATTTCAGCAAAATGCCCGATGGACATTTTCCCAATCACTGACTCCGCACTGGATGTGAGGAATGCAGCCGCTGTTATTTGGAGGGGAGAATATTTGTCTGCGATGCCTGGGGATGAGCCCTCTTCGTGGTGTCTGGACACGCTTCCCACCAACACGACGGATGCGATGGACCCGGAGGAGACGTATCTCGGTGCCGCCATGCATGCGGCATTGAGGTGCCTCGGCATGCAGGTGCATCTGGAAGTGACTGAAAAGGGTAACGTCCGTTGTGTCTCATACACGGACTGAGCGACGGTTGCGTGGGTCACTCGACCCAACGATGAGGGAAACGCTATTTGCCGTGACCGCTCGGAGTTGTGCACGATATCCGTCACTAGCGGCAGCCTACTTCCAGTGGTTCCACGGGTGGCGAGGAGAGAGGGCGTGTGGAGCAGGACGGTCTCACCGGCATCTACTGAAGAAGGATTGCCAGGGGCGTCCGTCCCCGTTGCGGAGAGCATTGGGACCAGCCGCGGCACCCACCGAAGGATGTAGACACGGCTGTTCCTCAGAAGGATTCGTTGACAGAGGAGAAGTGGATCCGGCCAGGATGCCCCGACAGACCGCAAGAAGCTTCTCTCGGCGGCAGGGACCGAAGCAGCGAGACGGACGGCGAGCAGGCCCCGCCTCCGACTCCCGGTGATGACACTGCTGCTGCTGCTTGTCCCTGTCCGCTGCTTCTTCTGCTTGCGTCTGCTGCCGCGGTGCCAACACACTATCAATTTGCGGTGTGGTCGGCGTTGCGCTGCGAGGCGACTGTGCTTCCTTCTGTGTGGCCTGCACCCAGCATTGGAAGCCCAATAGGAAAACATCCATTTCAATGGGTCTCCTTCTCCATATGCATGTGCTGTGTCCGCTCCGTTTTACTTTGTGTTTGAGATTGGCGGTATTTCCGGTGCTCACAGCTCTTCTTGCGTTGGTTGCCAATGTGGGGGACACCAGATGGTCGTATGGCATTGCTTGTGTGTTTGTTAGATTTTCTGTGATGCACATACACACACAACGGTGCGAGTGGAATGTGCGCACACAAGACACACACACGCATATCCAAGCACATTGTCTGTGTGACTTGCACTTGACATAGTATGCGGGGCGGGTTGGTGCGAGCAAGGCCGACGGAAGCGGGGCAGCCGCGTGAGTCTAGCAATGGCGTTTGTGGTTGTGTGCGGGATCATATATTCCACCAGATGCTTGACGTCGTTTATGGATAGTTTAAAGTTTTTTTCTGCGATGCACATGCTGCGTCTGTGATAAACTGCTCACTGCGTCTCCATGATCTCATGGAGCACGGCGTGACGCTGCTCGAGGACCCCATGACGCCGCGGCAGCCGATTATGAGTAGCCCTGCGCTCTACTTTTTTTCCGTGGAGGACGCGTCTGTGAGCCGCGTGACTGAGGATTGGATGGCAAAGGTTCCGTACATGGATGCACACATCTTTGCATTGGGGTGCACCCCGCATCGCAGTCCTCAGCAACTCGTGTAGGCTCGGATAGCGCCGAGGGTGATGCGTTTGAAGGACATTATGTTAGACTTTGCCGCCCCTGAGGTGCTGGTGTTCCACCCCAGCATGCAGAATGGGTTCCCTCAGCTGCTGTTGCCTCCGAATTAAGAGTCCGTTTTGGATGTTGCGGAGTCACTTATTGTGGCGGCTTTTTACGCCATGAACAACGGTGTGCCTTTTATTCGCCACCAAAACAGTGGCAGCATCTGCCATGGGTTTGCCGGGACCTTTTTTGAGGCCTCTCCAGGCACTGCCACGACGAGCCGGATTTCAGTTAGGGGCGCCGACAGCTGCGGCAACCCGGTGCGGATCATCGTTGATTGGGGCTGTGTCATGGTGAAGTCGCTGATGCACCAACGCACATGTCAGTGTCTGCTTGATGACCTGATGCCGCTGGAGAATGACTTGTATTGGCATACCTGTAGGAATCGTCTGGGTGTGGACTCGAAGCGGCAGTAATTGGTGGGGAAGATGTGTACTGGTGCTCGTACCGTCATTGTTTTCTTGCACAGTGCGTGGAGGAGCTTTTGGTGGCGCTGAAAAAACTCCACGCGTATCACCCGGGATTGGCGCAGGGCGTGGAGCCGAAGGCCAAGCTTGCGCAGTTGAGCAGTGCGGTGCGGGCTCCTCCGGAGGTTTGGGAGAGGCAAGCCAGACTGTCGCTGCACATCGATTTTTCGCGCGAGGCTTGTGGCACAGTACCGGGAGAAGCGACTGGCGGAGGTGCGGGAGATGGAACAAGACATCGCCGTTGGGCTCCAACCCCTCAGGAAAAACCTGGATGGCGTGCGGCGCCTGACGAGGGATACCGCAACGCCCCGGCCAGTGCGTCTGCGTCTTCTCCTGTTGCTTGTGACTGCGAGCAGCACCGACGAGTTGAAAGAGGCCAAGAAGCAGCAGCTGATCCGAGACGGTAGACTGACGTTCGACGCTCATTTGTTTGCGAACCTTGGGCATGTGACGAGGAGGGCCGGGAGCGTGCAACGATGCAGCACGGCGTCGGCGCAGAGCGGACGGAGCACGAGCGCCTCTGCGAGCAGCGCCGCAACGGACGGGGATCCGTTTCTGAAGCATGCCTGCTTACTGGGACGGCGGGCAGGAATAGGACGCTGCGGGTTGGGCTGTCGTTGGCATCGGTGCAGCGCGATCATGCGATGAGGACAAATGGCGCGAGTGGTGGTCAAAGCAGTGGAGCATGAGGGAACAACGCCGAGCCATTTCAAGGGTGTGGTGGCAAATGGGAGAATCATCCTGGTCTGGGTGGAGGTGGTGGTGGTGGGAAGATCGCCCTCACAACTCCTCAGCGCATTGTGCTGCTTGTTTTGGGTGGTGTGGCCTGCAACGAGAGGCGCTCGGTCCATGAGATATCCAAAAGGTATGGCCGTGAGGTGGTCATTGTGGAAACCTCGCTGTCGCGTCCTGAGGTGTGTTTGTGCAGGGACTTGGCACTCTACGGCGCTGTGACTCACGGGCGAGACACGCAAAGGAATGCATCGAGGGCCAAAGAGTGGGACAGATGCAACCAGACACGATTGCGGGTGTCTGTGGGGATTGTGTGCGCTTCTTCCTGCATTCAGTTTCTCTCCATGAAGCGTTTCATACGATGCGTGTGTGTGTTTTGACGACCGCGCTGCCTGCATTTTACCTTTGTTTCTTGCGTGTGCGGTTGCGGGCCATTTCCATGCAACTAAGAGGGCGGTTGAAAAAGGAAGGACATTGGTGGAGCATGCACCCACGGCTTCAGTTTTCATCCGCTGATGCTGACCTTTCTTGCCAGGACATTTGTGCACGCTTTTCCCTCCATTGTCTATTTTTTTGCACAGGAATCAACAGGTGGGCATTCGTGAGTGCTGCGGCGAGCTGTTGTTGCCCTCGCCGGGACGCGCGCAACGGCGTCAGCTCCTTGACTTTGGGCTAAAAGGAATGGGACTTTCTCCGGATCCTCACCGCAGGCGCATGCCGTGGACGGCCGAAAAGGAGTGTGTGCCCGGTGTTGTTCATAGCTCCAAGGAAAAGATGGTGTTGGATGGCGCACAACGAGTGGGTGTGGAATGTGTCGACCGTGTGCATCGCAGGTGTATCCGCTGGAGGCATTGCGGGCGGCCGTCGCCAAATGCGAGTACAATACATTTAGAGGAAAGAACATTTTTAATTGTTCTCTCAGGTGGAATCCAATGTACTCAGGCAATGCTTTACCGCGAGGAGTGGCCGGAGGGGACGTACGACGAGGACGCCACTCGCACCGTCATTTATTTCCGTCGCCGCAAGACCACAACCCGGCCCGCACCAATACGCCCTGCGGATTTTCCGAGGTGGCACGCGCTGTTCTGTTTGTCGCCACTGTTCCCCCACCCCGAGCGTCGGTGCAGACGTCCCTGTCGATGCAAGTTCCTGTCGCTTGCGGACACACACCCATTGATTGATGCGGCCGGCACCGCAGCCCATTGCTGGTGCTTCTTGCATGACTGCTGCACCGCCCTCAGCATCTGGTGCAGTGGGACTGGGGACGAGAACACAGCAGAACAATTTCAGTCAGATGGTGCTGGCAGCCCTGTCAGCGTCTCGCCGACTCCAGCGGCGAGCACAGAAATTGACGGGACAGAAGAGGAATCAAATGACTGCCGGGGAAACAATTGTTTTTTGACATCACTCCCAGTCAAACAGCCGGAAGAATTCACAACAACATCAGTCACCAACAATGAAAAAGGAACAGCGACCACCGCCGACAGCGACAGCAGCACCGCGGTCTTCTACACCACCTCCCATCCTTTGCGTCTTATTGTCACGTATGCGTGCTGCTGCTGCAGTGGCGTCCAGGCCTGCATGAAGTGGTGTGCACTTAATATGAACGACGGCCGAGGGCAACTGAATTGTTTTTTTGATGAATATTGGCTGCACTTCCTGTGGACCAACAATCCACGTGGTGTGCGGGGATCTCCCTCTTTTTTATTGTTGTTTTGTGCTGCTGTGGGCGCTGCACCTCCTCTTGTGTGTGTGCGTACCCTCCGTGAGGGGTGCAGACAAGACGGACCGCTCTCGCCGTATGTGCATGCGGTGGAGCCTTGTGTGCCGCTCCTGTTTGCTTCTCCCTCTTCCATCTGTGTGTTGGTGTTGCGGCAGGGCTGTGTGTGTGCCTGCTGCCGTGTATTGGAGTGTGTGTCGTGCGTGGTGTGCGGCGTACGGTGCATGCCTGGCTGCTGCCCTCTCCTCATGTGGTGTGTCCTCTGTGTGTGTATGCCGCACCTCTCGTCTCCCCTGTTGCTCTCCATGTCCCTCACTGTGCAGATCAGCTCCACAACACTGAACGACCACACTCACGATGATGATGACGTGCCGTCTGCTGTGCGCCCTGTTGGTGCTTGCCCTGTGCTGCTGCCCGTCCGTGTGCGCGGAAGAGACTCCGAAGGATACCGAAGCCGAGAGAAGCGAGCAACATCAATTTCCCCCTGCGTTAGCAGGGCCACAGGGAGCCAGTCAGTCACTGTCGCCGAGTACGGTGTCCGCTGCGGATCGTGAGGACATTCAGCCAGGGGCACTAGAGTCAGGAGAACATGTGACCAGTCACTCGGGCTCGCCAATTATTTTGCCCAGTGCGGAAAAGGGAAAAGTTGGCGAAGAGGGACCAATATCGGAAGAGGCTGCCAGTGCGTTACAGAAACAAGGTCATAAAGGTACGACAGGGTCACAAAGTGGCCAAAGTATATCCGAGGAACAAGCAGATAAGAACTCCGAAGCTCTTTCCAAGACAACCACGACCACTACAACACAGGCAACAACTACGACGACCACGACCACCACTGCGCCAGAGCCACCAAGTACTACGACTACAGAGGCATCAAGTACTACAAATACAGAGGCGCCAGCTGTGTCGACCACCCGCGCACCGTCACGTCTTCGCGAAGTCGACGGCAGCCTCAGCAGCTTTGCGTGGGTGTGTGCCCCGCTGCTGCTCGCCGCATCCGCGCTGGCGTACACCGCTGTGGGCTAAAGAGGTGTGTGTGGGCTGTGCGTGCCAGCACTCAGCCACGGGGGCATTTGTACGTCTAATCTGATCCGATGTATAAAGTAAGAGTAATGATGATTGTTTTTTTTGCTTTGCTTGCTTCTGCTGCCATGCTGTGTGCTCCGCGTTGTGCCCCACATCCGTAACTTTGAACGCATCGCGGACACACTCGTATGCATGCGCACTGGAGCCCTGGTTGTTGTTTTTTCCTTTTAATTATTGGTTTTTATTGGTTTTTTTTTTTTTTTTGCCTTTTAAATTCTTTTGCAGGTCGGTGTGCGAGTTCTGCTATTCTACTGATTCCAACTGTCTCGTGGTGTGTGCGCAGCTGCTGGTGTGTTGGAATTTGTTACTGTGCGGTGGACGGTGCGTGGCTGTGTGACGTGTCTCTCCTTTTGCTTTCACTCTGCGTTGACGGGGCGTTAGTTTGTGCTGAAGGCTGCACGCAAGTGACAGGAGTAATGGCGATGATGATGACTGGCCGTGTGCTGCTGGTGTGTGCCCTCTGCGTGCTGTGGTGCGGTGCCGGTGGTAGATGTGAGGCGGGGGTGGGAGTTGGTGCGCAACAGGATGGTGGTAAGTCTCCGCCGGAATCAAAAGGACTTGAAACGTCTTCACAAGGCACGCAAGACTTAAAAGGTGGAGCAGCAGATGCCAAAGAAAATTCACCTCCCTTACCTACAGAGGAAGATCATGAGGATGTTGATGACGATAGTGAAGAAGGTGATGATGATGATGGAGGAACGGAAGATGAAGAAGAAGAAAAGGTACGAGGGCAGAGTGGTCAAGAGGGAACAGTTGCACTGGGCTCAGATTCCACCGAAAAGAAGTTAATTGGCAGTGGGAAGCAAACAGAACTGTCAATTTCATCCGCAGAGAGCATTTCTCCTTCCGGCAGTCGGGAATTAAATGTCAATCATACGCAAACGGAATTTGAAGGAAAAAAGGAAACCGACAAAAATACACCAGCGGTAGAGAGCGCACTCACAACTGGTAACGGGGAGAACACACTGCCTGCGGAAATTGTGGACGGAAATCCCTCACCACCTCCTCCACAGGTCGGTATTCATTCCCGCGAACAGGATGGCGAAGGCACCACGAGTGAAGGTCAAAAAAATGATCCGTTGCCTGAGACCGCAGCCACACCAAAAAGCCACCATGACAAAGGCTCAGAAGGGACTGGGGAAGATACAAAAGCAACGACAGTAACCGCCAACACAACTGATACGACGAACACACAAAACAGTGACGGCAGCACCGCGGTCTCCCACACCACCTCCCCTCTTTTGCTTCTTCTTGTTGTTGCGTGTGCGGCTGCGGCTGCGGTGGTGGCTGCGTGAGAGTGAGTGAGAGAGAGCCGTGCACCGCCCGCACACACACACTCGTCCTTCACTCTCACTCTCTGTGTGTGTCCCCTTGCATGGACTCTCGCCCTCACCTCATCCCACGAAGCACACACATAATGTGCCCATTGTATATATATTGCATGCACACCCATGCAGGCCCGTTGGTGCTCTCTTTTGCACCACACGCACCGCTGCCGTCCTGCCTGGCTGCATGGGCGGAGCACCATAACTGTTTCTGTTTTGTTTTTATTGCATTGAGTGGGCGACCTCTCACTCTCTCTCTCTCTCCCTGTGTGTGTGTTTTGCTTTACGGGAGCAATGAGAGTGTGTGCTGGTCGTCCCACGCTTCGGCTTTTTTCATTTTTTTACTTGTTTTGTGGTTGAGTGCACCCATTACACTTTCGTTTGAATTAGTGGCTTGCTTTGACTGCGGACGTTTAAAATTGTCTTTTTGTATTCTTATATTGTTTCTTTCTTGTTGGGAGAGTGTCACCCTTTTTCCCTGTGACGCTACAAAGTTTTTTTCTTTGATACACGCCATGTGTCATTTGATCCACGTCACTCTGTATTGCTTTTGGTTCTGCTATTGATGATTTCTGCGACGCGATTTGTCGGCGGGTGTCTTGCAGTCACCCTGACACATCCCTGCCTTTTTTCTTGACGATTTGTTGCGTACCGACGGTGCGTGGGCGTCTCTGGTGATGGTGAGGGACGCGTGTCTCAGAGCGCAGGATGCGTCGCGGGTGTGCAGCGTCGTTTGTAAGAACCGATGTGTGCCCATCCGCATCCAGGCGTCATCAACGGAATGTGAGGACAGCATAAGGCACTGCGGCTTCTTTTGGTGTTGCACGAAGAATTTATTGGACGGTGCTTTTGATTTCAATCTTTTGCAGGTTTTGTGGGGGAAGGTGGGAGGTTGATGGCATCAGGACTGAATTCATTTGAGTGGCTGCGTTCCATTGACTTGCGGCCAGTCGTGGCACTCTGGTTTGGCAGCTCGTGCCTTTTGTTTACTTCCCACTGCAGCACGTGGATAACACTGATCCGAAGAACATTTGTTTGAACGCGTGTGGGCTGCTGCCGTGCGTGGTGCATGGAATATGTGATTGTGTGGGGAGGTGCGTTGGGGTGACGAATACTTCTGTTTGGCGTGTCGCGGTGTGTCGGAATGATGTTCGGATGAAATGTGAAGGGTGTTGTTTGTGATTTGTGTGTCTTCTCTGGTGGAGCCGACATGTGTGCGGGGATTGTGGCATTGCTGGCTGATAATTCCACGTCGCTTTTCAGCATTCCTGGATGTGCTGAGGAGTGACGGCTGGCGACCAGCGTGTTGTTGCTGCTGGTGGAATAAGTGCATCGGGAATAGGCCGTTTTCTCTTTTCCATGCTGGAGCCGATGGACTGGCACGAGGGCACCGGCTGCAGGCTGCCTGCCAGCACGTGTGAGCGGCGGATCCATGCACACACCGACGCTCATCGCAAGAGCTTGTGCGATCACAGTGGCCTTTTGTGGCGTGCTTTTGTGGGCGTCAGCCCATCGAAGAATGTGTGAAGCAAACGGCTGCCTGCACACGAGGAAAATAAGTGCGTGCACTGTGCCGTGTTTCAGTCTCGATGGCAGAGCGGCAGGAGGCCCGTGCTGGCAACTGAGATCTTTGCGTCGCGAGGGATGTCGGTGTTGATTTTGGATCGTCGAGGGTGAAGCGATTTTGCTGCTGCCCGTGTGTGTGTGGCCACTCCGGCAGAGGGCGGACACAAAAGGGAGGGATGCAGGCGCTGCGTGTGTGTGTGTGTGCAGGTGCCATGCGACAACGCCACAGCAAACGTGCTGCGACTCGGTGACCCTCACATCGTTGTGGTCCTCACGAACAGCCCAGGCACGGCCCAAATCGATGCACTTAGTGGACGGAGTGAGGCATCTTTTGAGGCGCAGCAGGGAACAGGATGTGTTGACGCAGCCACGACGTGCATGGAGTGTCACGATGGCACAGTCAGCTGTGGCTGGTGGAATATTTACTTCTCGGAGGCAACAAAGAGAGAGAGAGAGCTGCTCCTGCTCCTGCTGCTGGCGTCGTTGCTGCCTTTTGTTGCCTCCCATGCCAATTAATGTCTGTCCGCTGATCATGGGTGGCATGCCTCCACTAGTGACGTCGTCTGCAGGCATTTCACAGCACCAGTGAAACACACTTCACGTCGCATGCTTTGGCTGTGGATATGGTGTCGTGAGTGCAGCCGGCATTATTTTGCCCGACTCCTTTTCACTGCTTTGCGACGAATAGATGCGTCTCCGCCCGAGTCATTCACTGCAGCTCCGTGTGCTGTGCTGCCAGCACAATACTCTCTTGTTGTCTGACGCCTGGCTGACAGTCAAACACCACTGCGTTGGGACATGCAAGGATGTGGACTGCCGCTCACGGTGTTGGGCACCGCTGTTTGGATGCGGCGGCCACACGAGCGGATGTATTGTGGCACAATCAAATGCGTGAAATACGCGGAATCACAGCGGCTGCAATAATATCAGCGGTGTGGCACCACGGAATATGTGAGGGGGTGATGCATGATGAATCACAGTGGGCGGCATGCGAGGGAAGTGCACCGCGACGGAGCGTCACCCCGCCCTCAGCCTGCAGGGGAATGTACGCCCACAAAATATATGGACGAGACACCACCAAACACACATGCCCTTCCATGCACCAATAAATAGGAGCGAAGGTGCATTCTGGTGTGTGGGAGTCCACTCACATATTTTCATTTCCACCGCAATAAACGGTGAGGAATCAGGTGCCACACCAACGAAAGGAAAAACAAACATCTATTGCAGCACTTTACCGGCGAAAGGAAGGAACAACAGAAACCGAATTATTGGCCGCACCAACACAATAAACATTCACAAGAGGAGAAAATAATTGTGCGCCCTGCAGGAATCCCCAACACACGACCCAGGCATGAAGGTTTGCCCTCCGCAAAGCAAAAAAAAAGAACATATGCAGACATCGGCCAACATTCAAACAGAAACACAAATAAATGGTTGCCTGCTTTATGCCATTCCTTGCGCTTATTTTTGCGTGTGCGGCTGCTGCGGTGATGGCCGTGCCTGCATGAAGTGGTGTGCGCTGAATATGAACGAGGGCCAAACACAACTGAATTATTTTGTGGTGCATATTGGCTGCACTTCCCGTGGACCAACAATCCACGTGGTGTGCGTGGATCTCCTCCTTTTTTATTGTTACTTTGCTTTTGTGTTGCTGTGGTCGCTGCACCTCCTCTTGTGTGTGTGCGTACCCTCCGTGAGGGGTGCCGACACGACGGACCGCTCTCGCCGTATGTGCATGCGGTGGAGCCTTGTGTGCCGCTCCTGTTTGCTTCTCCCTCTTCCATCCGTGTGTTGGTGTTGCGGCAGGGCTGTGTGTGTGTGCCTGCTGCCGTGGATTGGAATGTGTGTCGTGCGTGGTGTGCGGCGTACGGTGCATGCCTGGCTGCTGCCCTCTCCTCATGTGGTGTGCCCTCTGTGTGTGTCTGCCGCACCTCTCGTCTCCCCTGTTGCTCTCCATGTCCCTCACTGTGCAGATCAGCTCCACACCACTGAATGACCACACTCACGATGATGACGACGTGCCGTCTGCTGTGCGCCCTGTTGGTGCTTGCCCTGTGCTGCTGCTCGTCCGCATGTGCGGCAGGTTCTACGGGTGTCAATAAAGCTCCAGTTGACGATAATAAAAGCGCCGCCATTTCATTGCCCCCTGCACAAGACAATAACAATTCGGCTGACGCTGATGGAAAGGCCACCGGTCTATCGCCCCCTTCGTCAGGACCATCGAAGGGACTTCAAGGGAACGGTCAGCCAAATCCGCTAATTCCTGGGCCCGGTGACGAACAAGGAAATAATGTTGTTGATGGAGGGGATGTGACCGTTCCGAGAACGCAATCAGATCAGGCGCGTAATACGTTGCAAAAAGAGGATAGTAAGAGTACGAAAGGAACAAAAAGTGACACGAGTCTATCCGAGGAAAAAACTGGTAAGGAGGCTGAAGATTCTGGCGTGATTCCAGATACCTCCAAGGAAACCAAAAAGGTGACTCCAACTGTGACGGCTGAAGATGTTGTAAGCGCCCCAAGTCCACCATCCTCTACAACAAAGACTAAGCCGGCTGACGCCAAGAAGGCTGAAGATTCCGCTCATAGGACCACGACGACTACAACACGGGTGCCAACTACGACCACGACCACCACTGCGCCCGAGGCACCTAGTAATACAACGACCACAGAGGCGCCAACCACGACGACCACCCGCGTACCGTCACGTATTCGCAGGATCGACGGCAGCCTCAGCAGCTCTGCGTGGGTGTGTGCCCCGCTGCTGCTCGCCGCATCCGCGCTGGCGTACACCGCTGTGAACTAAAGAATTGTGTGCGTGCTGTGCGTGCCAGCACTCAGCCACGGGGATTTTTGTGCGCGTTTGTTGTGGTTCACTGTATAAAATAAGAGTAATTATGATGATTGTGTTTTGCTTCACTTGCTTCCGCTGCCCTGCTGTGTGCTCCGCGTTGTGGCTCCCTGTATCCGCCACGTTGAACGCGCCTCAGACACACCCAATATGCATGAAAAGCACAGGATTGTTTAAATGGGCACATATTTGTGGATGGGCGCATTTGCACCGGAGCCATTTAATGCAGCTCTTGTTTTTTTTCTAACTTTATTGCTCTTGTTTCCTTTTGCTTTGTTTTTACTTGTTTAGTGTTTTATTACTGTTTAATTGTTGTGGGGCATTTTAAGTTTTTGTCTCTTTTACTGATTCCAACTGTCTCATGGTGTGTGTGCGCTGCTGCGCTGTTGCCATTTGTCACTATGTGGTGACGGTGTGTGGTGTAGCGGCCCTGTTTCTCTCTCTTTGTTTTCACTCTACGTTGACGGGGAGTTAGTTTGTGCTGAAGGCTAAACGCAAGTGACAGGAGTGATGATAGCGATGATGATGGCTGGCCGTGTGCTGCTGCTGGTGTGTGCCCTCTGCGTGCTGTGGTGCGGTGCCGGCGGGATTGTGGCCGATGATGCTGTTCGTGCTGAATTGGAAAAAGAAAATAAATCCGATAGTTTAAGAGCGGATCCTCCAATTGATGAGGCAGATACACAGGAACCACAAGATTTAGGCCGTCAATTGTCCGACAAAGAGAATGGATTGATGGTTGCACAAGAAGGAATGATTGCAACTCAACAAGACGGTTTGGCCTTAAAATCTTCAACAAACCCTCTCGAATTGGAAGAAGATAAGGATGAGGATGAAGAAAAGGAAGATGGAAAAGGAAAAGGAAAAGCTGAAAAGGACAAAAGAAGTATGGAGCAAACAGAGACACAAAAAAGTTTAATGAAAGATGGAGAAACATCGAAATTAACATCGGCACCAGGAACACCGTCAACACTGATTCCACCGGAAAGAGGGGGACAAAAAACCCCCTCAGAAACTCCACCAGGTCCACCAACAAATGGAAAACCAGCAGAAGAAACAGGCCCACCAGCATCAACAGGCTCGCAGAATGCAACAGAGACAACAAGCACGACGTCACTGCCAAACGCTGAAACGGCGCCTGAAGTACAGGAAAAACCTTTAGGAAATGGTGAGCCAAGCCAAAACAGACAAGACACGGACCAACCAGATTCCATGAATAATGCAACTACAAGTCGTCCAGCGGAAACACCAGCACCATTGGTATCTACAAGTGGCAGTGATGGAACCCAGAAAAAGGAGGAAAAGGTTGATAACGGTGATCAACGGCCTAACAGAAAAGAAACACAAGACGGGCTTGAAGATAGAAATACCAGCGATGCTCCCACATCCACTGAGGCAGCACCACCAACAGCAGAAACAGTCAACAACTATCAAACAAATGATACTGCAACAAAAGGCAACAGTGACGGCAGCACCGCGGTCTCCCACACCACCTCCCCTCTTTTGCTTCTTCTTGTTGTTGCGTGTGCGGCTGCGGCTGCGGCTGCGGTGATGGCCGCGTGAGAGTGAGTGAGAGAGAGCCATGCACCGCCCGCACACACACTCGTCTTTCTCTCTCTCTCTGTGTGTGTCCCCTTGCATGGGCTCTCGCCCTCACCTCACCCCACGAAGCACACACATAATGTGCCCATTGTATATATGCATGCACACCCATGCAGGCCCGTTGGTGCTCTCTTTTGCACCACACGCACCGCTGCCGTCCTGCCTGGCTGCATGGGCGGAGCACCGTAACTGTTTTTGTTTTCATTGCATTGAGTGGGCGACCTCTCTCTCTCTCTCTCCTTGTGCGTGTGTGTTTTGCTTTACGGGAGCAATGAGAGTGTGTGCGCTGGTCGTCCCACGCTTCGGCTTTTTCATTGTTTTACTTGTGTTGTGGTTGAGTGCACCCATTCTGCTTTTTTTGATCGGCTGCATGTCTTGACTGCGATCACTTTAATCCTCCCTTGTTATTCCCATATTGTTTTTCTTGTTGCTGAGGAAGGTTTCAGCCTCTCGTAATCTTGCCAAGCCACTCAGTGTTTCTTTCCGCGTGTGCCATGCGCCATTTTATCCACGTTGCCCGCGGCCAGCAGCGCTGCTTCTTCTGCTTGTGATGATGTTTGTGGTGTGATTTGCCAGTTGGTGCTTTTGTTTCACCTTGATGTATCCTTTTTCTTTTGACGCTGCGATACGTCCGACGGCGCGTGGTTGATTCTCCTGATGGTGAGGAAAATGCCTCTCAGGGCGCTGGACGCGTTGCAGGTGGACAGCGGCTTTGGGAAGGACCGACGAGTGGCAGTCCGCATCAATGTGCCCACAAGGGACTTGGACGACAGCAGGGGGGCACTGCGGCTTCTTTTGGCGTTGCACAGTAAATTCTTTGGACGGTGCGTTTGACTGTAAGGATAGTGTTCTATTCTTTGCGCACGGTAATATCCTTGCCGAGGAGGCTATCCCTGCTGCTGTAAACCCGCATGCGGATCGTCTGCTCGTCCGGCCACTGGAGGGTCCGCTGATTGTGTCCTCATTTGCCACGGGCAGCGTTTGCAGTCGGTTCACGGTGCCTGCTGGGCATTGTTCCACTGGTGTTGTCAATTCTGTCACAGTGCTGTACGTGGCTGCGGCGCTTGGCGGTGTGTGGGCACTGCCGCGCGCCACGCTGGAGGATGGCCGCCCAGTCGCTGGCGCCATGTACTTTGCCTGGCGTTTTATTTCACGGACGCCTCGCCGCGCACCTGTTGGCCCACGCTCTCGGGTTCGACTACCCGCACATGGCCAACCTCAGCATGGTGAGGAATGTTGCCGGTGTACGTGGCAGGGCGCTGTTGGTGGTGGTAGACTCGACAAATGCCGCGATGCCCGCGAGTGAGCACCACGACTGCGACGACATTGATGGCATGGGGCTGCAGGATGGCGATGGGGACGGGAGGACGCTGGAGTCGCACTGGCGGCAGCGCCACGCGAGGGATGAGTGGATGGCATCGATTGTGGGCGCCGGCTGCTGCAGAGGAAGTGCTCCGCACTGAACATGAGTGAATATTCCCAAATGCTCTGCGCATTGGGCGTTTCTGCCAGACGCTGCGCGTCGGATCGTTATTCCAGCGGTTGGTGTGTAGACGGAGTATCCATGAAATTTCAGCAAAACGCCCGATGGACAGTTGCCCCATCACTGACTCCGCACTGGATGTGAGGGATATTAAGGGTGTTATTTGGAGGGGAAAATGTTTTTCTGCGGTGCCTGGGGATGAGTCCTCTTCGTGGTTCCTGGACACGCTTCCCACGAGCACGACGGATGCGAGGGACCCAGAGGAGACATATCTCGGTGCTGCCATGCATGCGGCATTGAGGTGCCTCGGCATGCAGGTGCATCTGGAAGTGACTGAAAAGGGTAACGTCCGTTGATTCCATGCACGGACTGAGCGACGGTTGCGTGGGCCACTCGACCCAACGATGAGGGGAAACGTCATTTGCCGTGACCACTCGGAGTTGTGCACGATATCCGTCACTAGCAGCAGCCTACTTCCAGTGGTTCCGTGGGGTGGCGATGAGAGGGCGTGGAGCAGGACGGTCTCACCGGCATCTACTGAAGAAGGATTGCCAGGGGCGTCCGTCCCCGTTGCGGAGAGCATTGAGACCGACCGCGGCACACCACCGAAGGATGTGGACTTAGCTGCTCCCCAGAAGGATTCGTTGACAGAGGAGAAGTGGATCCGGCCGGGATGCCCCGACAGACCGCAAGAAGCTTCTCTCGGCGGCAGGGACCGAAGCAGCGAGACGGACGGCGAGCAGGCCCCGCCTCCGACTCCCGGTGATGACACTGCTGCTGCTGCTTGTCCCTGTCCGCTGCTTCTGCTTGCCTCTGCTGCTGCCGCGGTGCCAACACACTATCAATTTGCGGTGTGGTCGGCGTTGCGCTGCGAGGCGACTGCGCTTCCTCCTGCGTGGCCTGCACCCAGCATTGGAAGCCCAATAGGAAAACATCCATTTCAATGGGTCTCCTTCTCCATATGCATGTGCTGTGTCCGCTCCGTTTGACTTTGTGTTTGAGATTGGCGGTATTTCCGAAGCACACAGCTCTTCTTGCGTTGTTTGCCAATGTGGGGGGCACCAGATGGTCGTATGGCATTGCTTGTGTGTTTGTTAGATTTTCTGTGATGCACATACACACACAACGGTGCGAGTGGAATGTGCGCACACAAGACACACACATGCATATCCAAGCACATTTTCTGTGTGACTTGTACTTGACATAGTATGCGGGGCGGGTTGGTGCGAGCAAGGCCGACGGAAGCGGGGCAGCCGCGTGAGTCTAGCAATGGCGTTCGTGGTTGTGTGCGGGATCATATATTCCATCGGATGCTTGACGCCGTTCATGGATAGTTTAAAGTTTTTTTCTGCGATGCACATGCTGCGGCTGTGCTAAACTGCTCACTGCGTGTCCATGAACTCATGGAGCACGGCGTGACGCTGCTCGAGGACCCCATGACGCCGCGGCAGCCGATTATGAGTAGCCCTGCACTCTACTTTTTTTCCGTGGAGGATGCGTCTGTGAGCCGCGTGGCTGAGGATTGGATGACAAAGGTCCCGTACAGGGATGCACACATCTTTGCGTTGGGGTGCACCCCGCATCGCAGTCCTCAGCAACTCGTGTAGGCTCGGATAGCGCCGAGAGCGATGTGTTTGAAGGACATTATGTTAGACTTTGCCGCCCCTGAGGTGCTGGTGTTCCACCTCAGCATGCAGAATGGGTTCCCTCAGCTGCTGTTGCCTCCGAATTAAGAGTCCGTTTTGAACGTTGCGGAGTCACTTATTGTGGCGGCTTTTTACGCCATGAACAACGGTGTGCCTTTTATTCGCCACCAAAACAGTGGCAGCATCTGCCATGGGTTTGCCGGGACCTTTTTTGAGGCCTCTCCAGGCACTGCCACGACGAGCCGGATTTCAGTTAGGGGCGCCGACAGCTGCGGCAACCCGGTGCGGATCATCGTTGATTGGGGCTGTGTCATGGTGAAGTCGCTGATGCACCAACGCACATGTCAGTGTCTGCTTGATGACCTGATGCCGCTGGGGAAGAAAGTGTATGAGCATACCTGTAGGAATCGTCTGGGTGTGGACTCGAAGCGGCAGTAATTGGTGAGGAGGACGTGTGCTGGTGCTGGTACCGTCATTGTTTTCTTGCACAGTGCGTGGAGGAGCTTTTGGTGGCGCTGAAAAAACTCCACGCGTATCACCCGGGATTGGCGCAGGGCGTGGAGCCGAAGGCCAAGCTTGCGGAGTTGAGCAGTGCGGTGCGGGCTCCGCCGGAGTTTCGGGAGAGGCAAGCCAGACCGTCGCTGCACATCGATTTTTCGCGCGAGGCTTGTGGCACAGTACTGGGAGAAGCGACTGGCGGAGGTGCGGGATGTGGAAAAAGAAATCGCCGTTGGGCACAAACCCCTCAGGAAAAATCTGGATGGCGTGCGGCACCTGACGAGGGATGCCGCGATGCCCCGGCCTGTGTGACTGTGTCTTCTCCTGTTGCTTGTGACTGCGAGCAGCACCGACGAGTTGAAAGAGGCCAAGAAGCAGCAGCTGATCCGAGACGGTAGACTGACGTTCGACGCTCATTTGTTTGCGAACCTTGAGCATGTGACGAGGAGGGCCGGGAGCGTGCAACGATGCAGCACGGCGTCGGCGAAGAGCGGACGGAGCACGAGTGCCTCTGCGAGCAGCGCCGCAACGGACGGGGATCCGTTTCTGAAGCATGCCTGCTTACTGGGACGGCGGGCAGGAATAGGACGCTGCGGGTTGGGCTGTCGTTGGCATCGGTGCAGCGCGATCATGCGATGAGGACAAATGGCGCGAGTTGTGGTCAAAGCAGTGGAGCATGAGGGAACAACGCCGAGCCATTTCAAGGGTGTGATGGCAAATGGGAGAATCATCCTGATCTGGGTGGCGGTGGTGGTGGGACGATTGCCCTCACAACTCCTCAGCCCATTGTGCTGCTTGTTTTGGGTGGTGTGGCCTGCAACGAGAGGCGCTTGGTCCATGAGATATCCAAAAGGTATGGCCGTGAGGTGGTCATTGTGGAAACCTCGCTGTCGCGTCCTGAGGTGTGTTTGTCCAGGGAATTGGCACTTTACGGCAGTAGGACTTACGGCGAGACACGCAAAGGAATGCATCGAGGGCCAAAGAGTGGGACAGATGCAACCACACACGATTGCGGGTGTCTGTGGGGATTGTGTGCGCTTCTTCCTGCATTCCGTTTCTCTCCATGAAGCGTTTCATACGATGCGTGTGTGTGTTTTAACGGCTGCGCTGCTTGCATTTTACCTTTGTTTCTTGCGTGTGCGGTTGCGGGCCATTTCCATGCAACTAAGAGGGCGGTTGAAAAAGGAAGGACATTTGTGGAGCATGCACCCACGGCTTCAGTGTTCATCCACTGGTGCTGGCCTTTTTTTGCCAGGGCATTTGTGCACGCTTTCCCCTCCATTGTCTATTTTTTTGCACAGGAATCAACAGGTGGGCATTCGTGAGTGCTGCGGCGAGCTGTTGTTGCCCTCGCCGGGACGCGCGCAACGGCGTCAGCTCCATGACTTTGGGCTAAAAGGAATGGGAATTTCTCCGGATCCTCACCGCAGGCGCATGCCGTGGACGGCCGAAAAGGAGTGTGTGCCCGGTGTTGTTCATAGCTCCAAGGAAAAGATGGTGTTGGATGGCGCACAACGAGTGGGTGTGGAATGTGTCGACCGTGCATCGCAGGTGTATCCGCTGGAGGCATTGCGGGCGGCCGCGGCCACATGCGAGTACAATACATTTAGAGGAAAGAACATTTTTAATTGTTCTCTCAGGTGGAATCCAATGTAATTGGGCAATGCTTTACCGCGAGGAGTGGCCGGAGGGGACGCACGACGAGAACGCCACTCGCACCGTCATTCATTTCCGTCGCCACGGTAGTAACCCAGCCCGCGCCAATACGCCCTGCGGATTTTCCGAGGTGGCACGCGCTGTTCTGTTTGTCGCCACTGTTCCCCCACCCCGAGCGTCGGTGCAGAAGTCCCTGTCGATGCAAGTTCCTGTCGCTTGCGGACACACACCCATTGATTGATGCGGCCGGCACCGCAGCCCATTGCTGGTGCTTCTGGCATGACTGCTGCACCGCCCCCAGCAGCTGGTGCAGTGGGACTGGGGACGAGAACACAGCAGAACAATTTCAGTCAGATGGTGCTGGCAGCCCTGTCAGCGTCCCGCCGACTCCAGCGGCGAGCAGAGAAATCGACGGGGCAGGAGAGGAATCAAATGACTGCCGGGGAAACAATTGTTTTTTGACATCACTCCCAGTCAAACAGCCGGAAGAATTCACAACAACATCAGTCACCAACAATGACAAAGGAACAGCGACCACCGCCGATAGCGACAGCAGCACCGCGGCCTCCCACACCACCTCCCATCCTTTGCGTCTTATTGTCACGTATGCGGCTGCTGCTGCTGCGGTGGTTACGTTTGTATGAAGTGGTGTGCGCTGAATATGAACGAAGGCCAAAGGTAACTGAATTATTTTGTGGTGCATATTGGCTGCACTTCCCGTGGACCAACAATCCACGTGGTGTGCGGAGATCTCTCATTTTTTAATTGTTACTTTGTTTTTGTGTAGCTGTGTGTGCTGCACCTCCTCTTGTGTGTGTGCGTACCCCCCGTGAGGGGTGCCGACACGACGGACCGCTCTCGCCGTGTGTGCATGCGGTGGAGCCTTGTGTGCCGCTCCTGTTTGCTTCTCCCTCTTCCATCTGTGTGTTGGTGTTGCGGCAGGGCTGTGTGTGTGTGTGTGCCTGCTGCCGTGGATTGGAGTGTGTGTCGTGCGTGGTGTGCGGCGTACGGTGCATGCCTGGCTGCTGCCCTCTCCTCATGTGGCTTGCCCTCTGTGTGTGTGTCTGCCGCAACTCTCGTCTCCCCTGTTGCTCTCCATGTCCCTCACTGTGCAGATCAGCTCCACACCACTGAACGACCACACCCACGATGATGACGACGTGCCGTCTGCTGTGCGCCCTGTTGGTGCTTGCCATGTGCTGCTGCCCGTACGTGTACGCTGCACAGGATGCGCCGGCTCAAGTTTCTTCCCAGACGACGACGGCAACTACAACAGAGCCACAAGACAGTAACAAGCATACTAAGCCTGAAGACCTTTCGACGAAAAGTGTGATTACAGCAAAAACACCAGTCGTTGACCATAAGCCTGAGGATGACACACATGTAACCGTCACCACTCTCCCTTCCTCTCCATCAGAGGGAGAAGAGAGGAAAGGTAAGGCGAGGCCGTCAGGTTCGGTGCCCGCTTCGGAACAGGAAGATACTGCCAGAGATGAACAAACTTTGAACGGTCCGGATTCGCATTCAAGTGTCGCGACCAGTACTTTGCAGAGCGAGGGTACGGATGGTACATCAGGGTCACAAAGCCGCACGAGTACGGCTGCAGAACAAGCAACTGAGGAAGCCAAAGATTCTGCCCAGACGACCACTACGACCACCACCACCACAAAAGTGCCAATTACGTCCACTACTGCGCCAGAGGCACCAAGTACTACAACCACAGAGACACCAACCACGACGACTACCCGCGCACCGTCACGTCTTCGCGAAATGGACGGCAGCCTCAGCAGCTCTGCGTGGGTGTGTGCCCCGCTGCTGCTCGCCGCATCCGCGCTGGCGTACACCACTGTGGGCTGAAGAGGTGTATGCGGGCTGTGCGTGCCATCACTCAGCCACGGGATTTTTGTGCGTCTACTGTGGTTGGATGTAACTAATTAAGAAATAATGATTGTGTTTTGCTTTACTTGCTTCCGCTGCTCTGCTGTGTGCCCCACGTTGCTGCTCCCTGTATCCGTCACGTTGAACGCATCCCAGACACACTCAGATGCACGACACGCACACAAATGTTTGCGTGGACGCATTTCTGTGTGCTGGTGCATGTACACTGGAGCCATTCTTTGCAGCTCTCTGTTTTTTGTGTTTTTACTGTTTTGCTTTATTGCTATTTGTTTGGGTTTTTTTTTAATTGTTTTGTGTGTTTTTCTTTTTGTTGAAATATTTTAGGGCGTTGTGCGTTTTTTTGCACTTTCGTTGTTTTGCTATTTTTTCTTGTGCGCTGACGGTGTGTGGTGTAGCGGACATGTCTCTCCTTTTGCTTTCACTCTGCGTTGACGGGGAGTTAGTTTGTGCTGAAGGCTGCACGCAAGTGACAGGAGTGATGATGGCGATGGTGATGACTGGCCGTGTGCTGCTGGTGTGTGCCCTCTGCGTGCTGTGGTGCGGTGCCGGATGGGTTTATGCAAGAGAATTCGAGAACAACGCAGTGGGTGGCTGCATGGCGTCGGGAGTGTTGGGTGAGAATGGGTTCCATATGCCCAGCGGATGTGCTAAAACTGTGCTCGCGCTGCCATTGCGATCAACGTTGCCCGTCACTGCCGCTGGAGTTCCGACTAGCGAGGAAGAGTCTGAAAAGAACTTCAGTAATCCCAATTTAAAGCCCCTATCACCTCCTGTGTCTGGTGGCAGTCAAGGTGTTTCTGGCGGTTCTGGTGGTGCTGGTCAAAGTGGTGGAGCTGACAATAACGCTGTTGTTGGTGGTGTTGTTGGCCCCAGTGGAAGTTCTTCTGGAGGTGTTGTTAATTTTTTGGTGTCTGATTCTTTTTCTGCCGCTACGCCTTCACCGAGTAATCCCGTTGGTGCTGATGGTTTGCAGGGCAGCAAAGGTACGACATCCACCGTGAGCATGGATGCTCCAGAAACAGGTGTTAAGTCACAATCAGCACGACCTCCAGCACCCGCACAAACCAACTTGGATAGACAAGAAGTGTCAATAACAAATGCAGAAACTCAGTCCTCTATTAAACCACACGCAGCAGGGAATCAAATTGTTAATGGTGATGAAACCGGAAGGGAGATCGAGCGTAAGGCCGCAGTGACGGGAGGACCTCCAAGCAACCAACAACCAACACCATTGCAACCAGTTCAACAAGAACAACCAACAACAGACTCGCATACTCGGCAAAAGGAAGAAAGAGACTCCGAAGAAGCACCATCACCACCACCATCACCGTCACCGACAAATTCCACAGAAGGAATCCCAGCAACAAGAGAATTGCAAATTTCAACAGAGAAAAAAAAACAAACGTCACCGTCAGAAACCCAAAAGGAGCTTGTGGGACAAGAAAAGCCTTCAAAGGGTGACGCAGCAGAGCACAACACTAAGGGCACAACAAAATCGGATTCGGTGAAGGACGCAGTTGCCAGCGGCTCAGAGGAAACAACAGCTTCACCCATCTCTACAAGTGGCGGTGCTGATGCGCAGAATGAGGTGAGTAAGGATGGCGACAACGCTCAACGGACTAATCACAAAGAAACACACAAACACCCTGAACCTGATAATACGAATCCTGCTCCTACAGCCAATAATACACAACCACAAACAGCACTAACACTCAGCACCGTTCAAACAAATGATACGGCGACGCCTGGCGACAGTGACGGCAGCACCGCGGTCTCCCACACCACCTCCCCTCTTTTGCTTCTTCTTCTTGTTGCGTGTGCGGCTGCGGCTGCGGTGGTGGCCGCGTGAGAGTGAGGGAGAGAGAGCCGTGCACCGCCCGCACACACACTCGTCCTTCTCTCTCTCTCTGTGTGTGTCCCCTTGCATGGACTCTCGCCCTCACCTCATCCCACGAAGCACACACATAATGTGCCCATTGTATATATTGCATGCACACCCATGCAGGCCCGTTGGTGCTCTCTTTTGCACGAAACGCACCGCTGCCGTCCTGCCTGGCTGCATGGGCGGAGCACCGTAACTGTTTCTGTTTTGTTTTTATTGCATTGAGTGGGCGACCTCTCTCTCTCTCTCCCTGTGTGTGTGTTTTGCTTTACGGGAGCAATGAGAGTGTGTGCGCTGGTCGTCCCACGCTTCGGCTTTTTGTTTTGTTTTTCATTGTTTTGTGGTTGAGTGCACCCATTCCGCGGGCTGCGTGTGTGTGTTTGTGTGTAATGATATGAGTAATTTGCGTGTGTGCTATCTGCCTCTCTCTGCCGTTGCTTTCTTTGGAATCTCTTGTGGCGCACAGCTGCCACGCAAGTATAGGCGCTGACAAACATAAAGGCACATACGCACACGCCATGTCGCTTACGCTGTGGAGCGGTGTGAACGCTGAGAGTGCACACGCACATAAGATTGTGGCTGCGGCTGTTTCTGCGAGGAGGGAGGGAGTATGCAACTGACCTTTTTGCCCGTGATGCGGGCGTGGTACTGGCGTGCAGCCAGTGAATGGTGTGGCATTGATGGTGTCTGAGAAGAATGCCTATCGATTCCCGTCCAACAGCTGCACCTGCCGACGTGTCTTTCTTGTAGTATTTTTGCCGACGGAGGATTCTTCGGCTGTGCGGGGTGATGTGCGACAGCGTCGGTGCGCTGGAGGAGACAGCGGTGAAAGGAATGGCGGCAGTGCGTCGGTGGTGCGAAGGGCGGCTGTGCCCTTTCGCATTCCGCAGGTCTATTTGTGTGTGGGCGTTTCTCGGTGTGTGCTGACGCGTGGCGAATAACGACACACCCGCAGTGACTCCTGCTGGTGGTGACGGTCGCTGTGTGTTTCCGGTGCACTGTTCCTTCGTCTCCTGTTCCGTGTGTCTGTGTGCGTGAGTTGTTGTTGTTGGGAGCGACTGCGATGCGGATGATGCCATTTACTTTGCATGGGTGACGGTTTTCCCCTCTTTTTTTGACATGTTTTTTGTTTATCTTTTAATAACTGACTCATGCACTAGGAAAGAAAGAACACAAGCGCTAAACGCTACCGTGAAATTTGAAGACTCTGAAAGGACCAACAGCAGCACACACACCGCCCACACACACATATTTATATGCTCTCACGTGTTGCTGCAGTGAAGGCACCCCGCACACACAACCGTCGCCGCGTGACCGGATCCAGCGGAGGCAGGAGGGAAGGAAGAGAGAGTGAGCCGCAGAGGCCCAACATGTCCCGGCATCTCTTCTACTCTGCGGTGCTACTTCTCCTCGTCGTGATGATGTGCTGCGGCACCGGTGGAGCTGCATCCAGTAAGGACGTGCCGTCAGCTCCGGGATCTTCAAAGGAGGAACGTTATGTTTGGAGAGACGTGAAAGATGGAGAAACAGTGAGTTCGCTCCGTGTTCCCAGTCTTGTTGAGATGGATGGCGAAGTGTTTGCCGTTGCCGAGGCGCAGTGCACGGAAGCCGGCAAGAACGGCTTTACTGGGATTGCCTCGGAGCTCCTGGTATCGGCTGATCAAGAAAGCCTAAAAGGGGAGTTGGATACAACTGCAGTAAAGACACAAGTGCTGGAGGAATGTCCATCCGATAACGCGAATCGTGCCTGCCGTATAGCAGATCAGGCTGTCTCCCAAGGAGTGAAGAGGGTACATGTGAGCCGACCGACAACAGTTGTGAAGGGAAGTGATATTTACATGCTTGCTGGAAACTACAGTTGGACACTTAACGCTGCTGATCAGGCAGCCGACTGGGGACTCATGCTGGTGAAAGGGAACGTCAGTAAGAAGGATGGCGAAAAGAACAGAATTTATTGGAGTGACAATTACGTTATCCCGTGGAGTCATAAAGACAATCAAAAAGAACCCTTGAAACGACTGGTTGGCAGCGGTGGATCGGGCGTTAAGATGGAGGACGGTACGCTTGTGTTTCCGCTGGAAGGCACGAAGAAGGGAAAGAAGGAGAAAAAGGACGCAGAAGAGGATGGAAAGACCGTTTCGCTGATCATACGCTCCTCGGATGCTGCGGGTTGGACGCTGTCGAAGGGGATGTCTGCCGATGGCTGCAGCGATCCCTCCGTCGTGGAGTGGAAGGACAAAAAACTCATGATGATGACTGCGTGTGATGATGGCCGCCGCAGGGTGTACGAGTCCGGAGACAAGGGAGATTCGTGGACGGAGGCTCTCGGGACACTCTCGCGCGTGTGGGGCAGCAAAAAGGTCGGAAGCGAGAAGGCCGTTAGGAGCGGTTTCATCACAGCGAAGATTGAGGACAGGGATGTGATGCTCGTTACTCTGCCGGTGTATGCCAATAAAGGAGAAAAGGAAGGAGAAAAGGGCAGACTCCATCTTTGGCTGACGGACAATACGCACATTGTTGATATTGGGCCGGTATCCGTGGAAGGAGACGATGAGGTTGCAGCCAGCTCCCTGTTGTACAAAAGTGGAGATAATAATGAGTTGATTGCACTGTACGAGAAGAAGAAGGGCGAAGGGGAGAAACCATCCGGTATGGTGTCTGTGCGTCTGACTGCGCAGCTGGAGAAGGTGAAGGAGGTGCTGAAGACGTGGAAGAAAGTGGACGAAATTGTCTCCAAGCTGTGCACCACTTCACTTGCTCTGAAGGATCCCTCAGCTGACAATGCCTGCAGCGCTGATAAGATCACGGATGGTCTGGTTGGCTTTTTGTCCGGCAGCTTCTCTGGTGACACATGGAGGGACGAGTACCTCGGAGTGAACGCCACAGTAAATAAAGGAACGGAATTAACAGAGGCAACCGGGGCCGCAAAGGCGGAAGATGGCGTGACCTTCCATGGAGCGTGGGCGGAGTGGCCTGTTGGCAGTCAGGGGCAGAATCAGCTGTACCACTTTGCGAACTACAACTTCACTCTTGTGGCGACGGTGTCCATCGACGGTGTGCCGGAGGGAGATAACACTATTCCAGTGATGGGTGTGCAGATGAAGGGTGCAGGGAATTCTGTATTCTTGGGACTGTCGTACGACAGCGAAAAGAAGTGGCAGTTGCGGTGCGGTGAAAGAACGAACGAGGAGCTCAGAAGCATTGGGAGACCGGAGACAAAACGCCACGTGGTGCTTTTGCTACGGAACGGCAACCATGGCACCGCGTACGTCGATGGTCAGCGTGTGGGGAATGAAGAATGTGAATTGGGAGACACGGAATCGAAAGGCATCTCACACTTCTACATTGGAGGGGATGGAGGCAGCGCAGAGAACACAGAAAGTCGAGAAGGCGCGCCTGTGACTGTGAAGAACGTCCTGCTGTACAACCGCCCGTTGAGCTCCGAAGTGATTGGCGTCCTTAACCCGAATAAAGTCACCATTCAACTGTTGAAGGATAAGTCGTCGGAGCCTTCACCAGTTTCTTCTGATTCCGTTAATCCTAACACCTCTCCGGCTACCGCAGATGCTCAGCAAACCGGAACTTTGTCTACTCCTGACGGAAAACATCTGACGGAACAGGGACAATCGATGGGGACCAGTGGTGCGGGCAGTGGCGGTGCATCCACAACAGCAGTGTCCACTATAACTACTCCTTCAGCAGGAGAGGAGTCCGTAGTGCAGTCGGCTTCAGGAACATCTTCTGATGGACATAAAAATGTGGGTGGCGGTTCTACTGCTGATGGCGACCCAACGGTGGAGACAAGGGAAGGAGGAACGAATGGGCAGGAGGAGGAGGTTAATACGCAGATCAGGGAAGTAAATGCTACGGCACTCAGCAGCAGCCTCGGAAATGTGTCGCAAGAAAATAACAGCGATGCCGGCACCATGCGTGGGAGCGGACTGTTGCCATCGCTTCTGCTTCTGTTGGGACTGTGGTGGTTTGCCGCTCTGTGAGGCGTGACTGGCTGCCGCGTGGGACACTTGCGAGCTTCCCAGCACAGAATTACTTTTCCCGGGGAACTAACTTTTTTTCTTAAGGCGATTTCTTTTTTTTTTTTTGCTTTTTTTATAATTGTTTTTTTTTATTGCTGTGCGTTTTTTTTTTTTTTTTTTTATGTTTTACTTTTTTCTTTTTTCATGTTTTTTTCCTTCTCACTCCCCCATCCCTTCTCTTTTTTGCTTTTGGGGGCAATCACTATGGACGTTTTTTTTCTTTTCTACTCTTCCCTCTTTTAATTGTTTCTTCTGCACTCTTCCTGTGAGGGGTGCCGTGTGTTTCCCGCCCAACTGCTCCACTCGCACACCCACCGACACGCTCATGACGACGGCCCTGTGCGCCTCGCCTGCTGCACGCATGAGGAGGGGCCGCGACGAACGGCGCGCTGAGGGAGCCGTGACGTGTGGGCGTGCGACGAGGGCCTGTGGGGCGGAGCACACATTTCTTTCCCTCTTGTTTTGCTTTCTTTGCTGCCAGGGCGGGCAGACACCCGCAGCGCCACACACACACAGCCACACCCTGCCGCCGTGTTTTGTATTCTTTTGTTTATTCGATGGATGTGGTTTGCCGCCACCGTGCGTGATTGTTGAGGTTGGGGCCGTGCTGCATGTATCGCTGCCATCCAGCTCTGCCTCTTGCTGTGTTGATGATGTGCCTCCCTGTGCTTCTCTTCTCTTCTGCTACTCCAGCACACACACACACAAAAGTAGTTGCACAGTGCTCTGCAAGAATGCTCTTGGCGACGCCGGACGTTGGCTTGCATCCCGTGCTGAAATGGCGAGGCCGCTGCGTGTGTGCCTGCGGTGGGAATCACGGTGCCATTGGATGGATGTGTGTGGGATGCCTTTTGCATTGAGTTTGTGGCCGGCTGACGCGGCTGCACGATGTCCGCCATGCGAGAAAGTGTTGCCTGCTCTTGGGGTCATTCTTCTCTGCCCTCTGTTTTTGCTTTGCCGTGTGCGTGCGTTGCTCGGTGTGTGCTGACGCGTGACGGACGGTGCCACGATGGCCTCTTCCGACGGTGACAGTCGCTGTGCTCTCGGCACACATCCACACACTCTTCCTTGTCTCTCTGTGGGTGTGATTGCAGCAGGGCATTGCTGCCAGCGTGATGGGGACCACGACGGCGTCACCCCTCGAGAAGGTCCCACGCTCTGTCGGTTGTGGAGCGGCGAGGCGGTTTGCCCGCAGTTTGACTGACAGAACCGCACAGTCGTTTCATTGCTTTCGCTTCGTCGGCATCACCCGCTGCGGTGGTGTCCGCAAGAGCCTCAGCCCCGATGAGGATGGCCTCGTAGTTATCTGGCAGCTCAGAACTTCAGGGCCTTTGCCCTTCAGGATCGCCCCTGCAGCACGACTGGCGCAGCAGCGGCCAGGCATCGTACTTCTCCAGGAGTGCAGGCACCAGAGTGCCCCAGCGACGAGGCTCGTTGGCTGCACTGACCTTCCACCAGGCCTGCAGTGGGCGTGCCGGTGGCGTGCCCTCGTGGTGCGCCACACCTTGCCGTGCGAGCGCCTGTTGCTCGTGGCCCCAACTGCCTGGAGAGCACTGCCTTCCGCGTGCGCCCACCGGCCAGCCCCAGAGTGCACGTGGTGAACTTCTGCAGCCTTTCACGGCAATTGCTCACGCTGCTCACTTTGCGAGCACCATTCGTCGCCCTGGTCCTGCAGCGCCTATTGCGGGCGACGCGAATTCACACCATGAGCTGCGGGACGGTCGCTCACCATCCACGACGGCAGGAGAGGACCTCGCCGCCACCTCATCCGGCATGGAGTGTGAGCTGCCCGACGACCCGGCACAGGCAGCGTGGATTAGCGGCCGCAGCGTCTCGTTTCCCGACGTGATTGCGCAACGCGTACTGCGTGTCTCCCACTTGACGTCCACCCGTTTACATGGAGTCGGACCACCATCCGCCATTCCACACTGCAGAGACGGAGGACGGCCTTCCGCGACAGACAGGCATGCTGCCACGACGGAAACATGCCGTTGTCCTGCGCGAAGCTGACTGCGATGCTTCCACCTCGGCGTGTGCAACGCCCCTGTCCACCGTAATCACATGGTTGGAGATGCACCGAGGCACCGTGTGAGCGGCAAGGCACCATCCCGCGCGGCAGCCGTAACAGTCCCACAGGAATCTGGACGGACGGAATGGAGCATGCCGAGTGTGTTTTGGAGCCAGCATGCAACGCGCAAACAGCCTCAGCAGGAGGCAGTCCACCCCGTGCTGAAGTGCTCTGCAAACGGGAGGACCGCAATCATGCCCTTCGCCGTGGCTTCTCCATGCTGCTAGTGGTCCGTGCGAAACAGTTTGGTGCCCTCTCGAGCCCAAGTCCTGTGATACCCCGAGGCATGGCGGCGCCACGTCCCTTCCCTCTGGGATCGGCTGTGCTGTGGTACTGCTGGGACCGCGTCTGTGCTGTGCCTCCGCCAGAACCTCTTCCCGACGTGAGCACCGCCACTCCTTGCCGAAGAGCAAGCGGCTGGTTGACGTCCTCCTGTCCACTCCTCGGCAGACCGGCACGCGCCACGCAGATTGCAAGTGACTTTTTATCTCGGTGGTGCCGTCCCTCTCACACTGAAGAAGCAGGACCGCCCCGACCTCCTCCGGAACCTCCACCTGGCGTGTCGACGGCACCTCCTCGTAGAACGACGAGCGGCATGTCAACGTCGTCCTGCCCAAGCTGCAGCAGACTCTTCTTGTCCGTCCATCGTATGAAGGTACACGCCCGACGTGTCCACCCTGGCACTCCAATCGCTGAGAAAGGCATCGCATTTGGATTCTGCGACAGCTCCACCGTATTCCCAAGAAGTGCCTCACGCGCAGGTCACTACCAAAAATGTCAAGCGTATCAACGGGCTAAAAACGGACAGCGCAACTCTGCAAGCTCCAATGACAGCCATAGCCCTTCAGCCACTCCGCTACGGCAACCACCACCAGCCGCTGAGCCGCCTGAGGGTCCACGGGAGGCCCTGCCGCACATGCTGTGGGATAACCCCTCTCGCACGATAGCACCGTTTAGGCGTAAAAACTGGCCACATTTCTACGGACAGTCCTCAGCCTATCAACGAATAGTGACCGCAACGTATAACAAAAGGAAAAATTCCCTTTTCCTCAGTAGAAAAAAACGTCATCGTTAAATTCACAATTATCACACAATGAATTCATTTCGTACTACCGCTCTGAGCTGCAATACTTCCTGGCACCATCCAGGTCCCATGTCGACAAATCGATGCAGATAGACGCCCATCCATTCCTCCTAATGACGATGCATTTCTGCGACGTACCCTCAGATCCAAAACGAGAATTCTCTCAGCACAGCCGGGATCGACCTCGCGCTGGCGGCACGCACCGCTTTGTCAGAGGAGCAGGAGTACGTCAGGGTGACAGCAAGGCACCCGCATGCACAACACATCACAGGCATCATCGCAACCAGAGGCACCAGCAGCACTGCAGACCGTGAAGTGACGTGGATCAACAGACGCATGCTGTACGTGATGGAAGACACTTCATGGTTTGAAAAGAATAAGAAACACGGACAATATCTCAAAGGAAAAAATAATAATAATAAAAATAAAAAGTCATGTGTCCGCAGTCAAAGCAGGCCAACAATCGATAAAAAAAAGGTAATGAGTGCACTCAACCGCAACACAAGTAAAAAAAAATAAAAAATAAAAAACAAAAAGCCGAAGCGTGGGACGACCAGCGCACACACTCTCATTGCTCCCGTAAAGCAAAACACACACACAGGGAGAGAGAGAGAGAGGTCGCCCACTCAATGCAATAAAAACAAAACAGAAACAGTTACGGTGCTCCGCCCATGCAGCCAGGCAGGACGGCAGCGGTGCGTGTCGTGCAAAAGAGAGCACCAACGGGCCTGCATGGGTGTGCATGCAATATATACAATGGGCACATTATGTGTGTGCTTCGTGGGATGAGGTGAGGGCGAGAGTCCATGCAAGGGGACACACACACAGAGAGTGGGTGAAAGACGAGTGTGTGTGCGGGCGGTGCACGGCTCTCTCTCACTCACTCTCACGCGGCCACCACCGCAGCCGCAGAAGCACACGCAACAGGAAGAAGAAGAAGCAAAAGAGGGGAGGTGGTGTGGGAGACCGCGGTGCTGCCGTCATTTTCGGCAGGCGTCGTCGTATGATTTGTTTGAGTAGCTGCTGTTGATTGGGGTGATGCCTCACTCATTTTGACGGTGTTGCTCTCACTTTGGTCGGGCGGTGTCATGGAAATTGTTTGAGTGGCAATGGCCGGTGCGGCCGTGGAAGTTTCCCGAGGTTGTTCCAAGTAAGGAGTGACATTTTCATTTTCCTGGCCCTCTTCAGACGGTGCGGCATCAATAATTTCAGTACTGCTCGGAGTATCTTCTGTGCTCTCCTCACTATTGTTGCTGACGACATCGTTGTTACTTGAAGCAGGTGGCGGATCATTACGCTGTTGATCTCCAATTGATGTATGCTTCTTGTCCTCTTGACTGAGTGAAGCCCCCGGTTCCTCTAGTATACCTTCGTCTGGTCCACCTTGCCGCTCTTCTTGCAATTGTGTTGAAGGTGGCAGTGAATCCTTATGTTCGGGGCTGGAGTGTGTCTGCTCTGTTGGTGATTCAGTCTGTAAAGCAGCTTGCAATGGCGGATCCCCCAAAGGGTTCAGTTGTTTTTGCTCCGCGGAAAGGACTCCTGCATCACCAGGCACCGTGTGGCCGGTAGCATTTTCGGAAACTCCAACACCTGTAGAATCAAGAGATGAACCAACAAGAGGTGCCTCCTCCAAAGCTTCCTCACAAAAACCGCCGCCGACACCGCACCACAGCACGCAGAGGGCACACACCAGCAGCACACGGCCAGTCATCATCATCGCCATTACTCCTGTCACTTGCGTGTAGCCTTCAGCACAAACTAACTCCTCGTCAACGCAGAGTGAAAGCAAAAAGGAGAGACATGTCACACAACCACCGCACAGCGACAAATGCCAGCCCACCAGCAGCAACAAACACACCATGAGACAGTTGGAATCAGTAAAAGGCAACACACACAAACACACACCGCCCTAAAGCAATCAATCAGCAAGAAAAACAAACAATTAAAAACACGAGTAAAGAAGCAACAAAAAAGTAAAAAAAAAGCAACTGCAGAGTTTGGCTCCAGTGTGCATACACCAGCACACAAAAATGCGTCCACGCAAAAAGTTGTGTGCGTGCCATGCATAAGTGTGTCTGGGATGCGTCCAACGTGACGGATACAGATAGCAAAAACGCGAAGCACAAAGCACGGCAGCGGAAGCAAGTAAAGCAAAACACAATCATTATTTTCTCTTATTTATTTACATCGGACCACAGTAGACACGCACAAAAATCCCCGTGGCTGAGTGCTGGCACGCACAGCCCACACACAATTCTTTAGTTCACAGCGGTGTACGCCAGCGCGGATGCGGCGAGCAGCAGCGGGGCACACACCCACGCAGAGCTGCTGAGGCTGCCGTCCATTTCGCGAAGTCGTGACGGTGCGCGGGTGGTCGTCGTGGTTGGTGCATTTGTGGTGGTTGTAGTACTTGGTGGCTCTGGCGCAGTGGTAGTGGTCGTAGTTGTAGTTGTCGTCGTCGTCGTCGTGGTTGGTGCTTTTGTCGCAGTTGTGGCTGTTGTCGTATGTGGCTTTATTTCCGTATCGGTTTTTTTCCTACTCTGTCCCGCATTGACCGTATCTGGTCCCTGTAACACATCGGGGTTTTCTTCTGAAACCCGTTCCGTAGTCTTCACCGTACCTGTTGATTCTTGAGAATTGGGCGCTGGTTTTACTGTGGGTAATGATTCTTTACTTGCCTCATCGTTGAGCAATGCAGTCCCTGCAGGCAATGCTGTTTCTGAATGCACAATTTTTTCTGAAGGATTATTCTTATCAGAGGATGGCACAACCTTGGGAAGCAGTGAATCATCATGCTCCTTATCAGCGTCGGGGGAAGGAGGGGGAGGAGCACCAACACTGTTATCAGGAGGCACCACAGCCAAACGTAGAGGTTCACTGCCATCAACTTTACTGCCATCAACAACACCAGTCCCGCCAAGAGTGCCGGAAACAGTATCAGAGCGATCACCCGAAGTTAAATCCGAACCAGTGTTGACTTTAGAATCTTCTTGCTCATTTGAGGCCTCAACAGCAGCGACAGACAAAACAGAACGCAAAGGCATCATGAGCGCAGGTTTATTACATCCCCTCGGCATATGAGAGCAATTCGTACTCAACTCTCCCGAAGTCACACAGCCTTCCTGTGCATTGTTGTCAAGATCTTTCGCATAAACCCATCCGGCACCGCACCACAGCACGCAGAGGGCACACACCAGCAGCAGCACACGGCCAGCCATCATCATCGCCATCACTCCTGTCACTTGCGTGTAGCCTTCAGCACAAACTAACTCCCCGTCAACAGAGAGCAAAAAGGAGAGACACGTCACACAGCCGCGCACAGCGACAAATGGCAATGCACGCACCAGGAGGCAGTTGAAAACAGTGGAAGGGCAAAAAACGCACGCAGCCCCGCAGCAATTAGTCTGCAAAAAAAAAAAAACAATTAAAAAACACTAATAGACAAACAGCAATAAAGTAAAAAAAAAAAAAAAAAAGGAGCTTCACAGTATGGCTCCAGTGCGCATGCATATGAGTGTGTCCGCGATGCGTTCCACGTGACGGATACAGGGAGCCACAACGCGGAGCACACAGCAGGGCAGCGGAAGCAAATAAAGCAAAACACAATCATCATAATTACTCTTACTTTATACATCGCAGCAGAACACACGCACACAAGTCCCGCGGTTGAGTGCTGGCACGCACAGCCCACACACACACAATTCTTCAGCCCACAGCGGTGTACGCCAGCGCGGATGCGGCAAGCAGCAGCGGGGCACACACCCACGCAGAGCTGCTGAGGCTGCCGTCGACTTCGCGAAGATGTGACGGTGCGCGGGTGGTCGTCGTGGTTGGCGCCTCCGTAGTCGTTGTGATGGTCGTCGTCGTTGTCGTTGTGGTTGGTGCTTGCGTTGTAGTCGTCATGGTCGTGTGAGCAGAAGCTTCAGACGGCTTGATCACTGGCGCAGAGGGCATTGGACTGGTGGCATTTGTATCGGCTTCAGGCTTAGAATTCCTGTCATCCTCCGGCGACTTTGTTATAGTGGCCGTCGTGGTTTTCTTGGCATGACCTTCGGCTTCTTCATGTGCTTGTTTTGCGGAAACATCGCTGAGACTTTGTAGCCCTGTATCATCGTCCGTACCTTCTCTGTTTACCGGATTGTGAGCGTTATCTGTTTGAGGATCCTGATCTGTCAAAACTCGTTTTTCACCGTTAACTCTATCCTGGTCCAAAACGGGCTTTAGACCTTGCGGTCCTGACTGACTGGTCGCCTGTAGTGTCTCTTGTACTACTGTTCTAGAAGGCGATGGATCGGGGCCAATTAAATCAACTTTAGGCTTCTCCGGAGTCGCTGACGCGCATACGGACGGGCAGCAGCACAGGGCGAGCACCAACAGGGCGCACAGCAGACGGCACGTCGTCATCGTGAGTGTGGTCGTTCAGTGGTGTGGAGCTGATCTGCACAGTGAGGGACATGGAGAGCAACAGGGGAGACGAGAGGTGCGGCAGACACACACAGAGGGCACACCACATGAGGAGAGGGCAGCAGCCAGGCATGCACCGTACGCCGCACACCACGCACGAAACACACTCCAATCCACGGCAGCAGGCACACACACACACAGCCCTGCCGCAACACCAACACACAGATGGAAGAGGGAGAAGCAAACAGGAGCGGCACACAAGGCTCCACCGCATGTACACACGGCGAGAGCGGTCCGTCGTGACGGCACCCCTCACGGAGGGTACGCACACACACAAGAGAAGGTGCAGCGCACACAGCAACACGAAAGCAAAGTAACAATAAAAAAGGAGGAGATCCACGCACACCACGTGGATTGTTGGTCCACGGGAAGTGCAGCCAATATTCATCACAAAATAATTCAGTTACCTTTGGCCTTCGTTCATATTAAGTGCACACCACTTCATGCAAGCACGGCCATCGCAGCAGCACAACCAAAAAAATATGGGCGTAAGGAATGGAATAAAGCAAGCAACCATTTATTTGTGTTTCTGTTTAATGTTGGCCGATGTCCGCATATGTTCTTTTTTTGTTTTTGCTTTGCGGAGGGCAAACCTTCATGCCTGGGTCGTGTGTTGGGGATTCCTGCAGGGTGCACAATTATGTTTTTTTTTCCTCCTGTGAATGTTGCTTGTGTTGGTGCAGCCAACAATTCGGTTTGTGTTGTTCCTGCCTTTCGCTGGTAAAGTGCTGCAATAGATGTTTGTTTCCCTCTTTTCGTTGCTGTGGCACCTGATTCCTCACCGTTTATTGCGGTGGGAATGAAAATATGTGAATGGACTCCCACACACCAGAGCGCACCTTCGCTCCTATTTATTGGTGCATGGAAGGGCATGTGTGTTTGGTGGTGTCTCGTCCATATATTTTGTGGGTGTACATTCCCCTGCAGGCTGAGGGCGGGGTGACGCTCCGTCGCGGTGCACTTCCCTCGCATGCCACCCACTGTGATTCATCATGCATCACCCCCTCACACATACTCCGTGGTGCCACACCGTTGATATTATTGCAGCCGCTGTGATTCCGCGTATTTCACGCATTTGATTGTGCCACAATACATCCGCTCGTGTGGCCGCCGCATCCAAACAGCGGTGCCCAACACCGTGAGCGGCAGTCCACATCCTAGCATGTCCCAACGCAGTGGTGTTTGACTGTCAGCCAGGCGTCAGACAACAGGAGAGTCTTGTGCTGGCAGCACAGCACACGGAGCTGCAGTGAACGACTCGGGCGGGGACGCATCTATTTGTCGCAAAGCAGTGAAAAGGAGTCGGGCAAAATAATGCCGGCTGCATTCACGACACCATATCCACAGCCAAAGCATGCGACGCGATGTGTGTTTCACTGGTGCTGTGAAATGCCTGCAGACGACGTCACTAGTGGAGGCACACCACCCATGATCAGCGGACAGACAATAATCGGCATGGGAGGCCACAAAAGGCAGCAACGACGCCAGCAGCAGGAGCAGCTCTCTCTCTCTCTCTCTGTTGCCTCCGAGAAGTAAATATTCCGCCAGCCACAGCCGACTGTGCAATCGTGACGCTCCATGCACGTCGTGGCTGCGTCCACACATCCTGTTCCCTGCTGCGCCTCGAAAGATGCCTCACTCCGTCCACTAAGTGCATCGGTGTGGGCCGTGCCTGGGCTGTTCGTGAGGACCACAACGATGTAAGGGTCACCGAGTCGCAGCACGTTTGCTGTGGCGTTGTCGCATGGCACCTGCACACGCACGCAGCGCCTGCATCCCTCCCTTTTGTGTCCGCCCTCTGCCGGAGTGGTCACACACACGGGCAGCAGCAAAATCGCTTCACCCTCGACGATCCAAAATCAACACCGACATCCCTCGCGACGCAAAGATCTCAGTTGCCAGCACGGGCTTCCTGCCGCTCTGCCATCGACGCTAAAACACGGCACAGTGCACGCACTTATTTTCCTCGTGTGCAGTCAGCCTTTTGCTTCACACATTCTTCGATGAGCTGACGCCCACAAAGGCACGCCACAAAAGGCCACTGTGATCGCACACGCTCTTGCAATGAGCGTCGGTGTGTGCATGGATCCGCTGCTCACACGTGCTGGCAGGCAGCCTGCAGCCGGTGCCCTCGTGCCACTCCATCGGCTCCAGCATGGAAAAGAGAAAACGGCCCATTCCCGATGCACTTATTCCCACCGGCAGCACCAACACGCTGGTCGCCAGCCGTCATTCCTCAGCACATCCAGGAATGCCGAAAAGTGACGTGGAGCTGTCAGCCAGCAATGCCACAATCCCCGCACACATGTCGGCTCCACCAGAGAAGACACAAAAATCACAAACAACACCCTTCACATGTCATCCGAACATCATTCCGACACACCGCGACACGCCAAACAGAAGTATTCGTCACTCCAATGCACCTCCCCACACAATCACATATTCCATGCACCACGCACGGCAGCAGCTCACACGCCGTCAAACAAATGTTATTCGGATCAGTGTTATCCACGTGCTGCAGTGGGAAGTAAACAAAAGAGACGGGCTGCCAAACACCAAAAAGAGTGCAACGACTGGCCGCAACTCAACGGAACGCAGCCACTCAAATGAATTCAGTCCTCATGCCCTCAACCTCCCTCCTTCCCCCACAAAAGTCCCACAAAATTAACATCAAATGCACTGTTAAATAAAGCCGCCGTGCAACACAAAACAAAGCCGCAGTGCCTCCTGCTGCCATCCGGGCCGTTGTTGTCGCCTTCACGGGGACAGACGCCCATTGGCTATTTAAAACGACGTGCTACACCTGCAACGCATCTCCTGCGCTTTGAGGCGCACGTGCCTCACTATCACCAGAGACGCCCACGCACCGTCGGTACGCACCACATTGTGAAGGAAAAAAGAATACACCAGAGTGACAACGAAGCACCCGCTGGCAATCGCGTCACAGGCATCATCACAGGCAGCACCAAAACCGCTGCAGTCAACTGTGGGTGACGTGCATCAACTGCCGCATGGCTTATTTGGAAGAAAAAACGCGGTGGCTTTACAAGAATACGAGTAGCTGCCACTTCCTCAGCAGGATAAACGATGTGAAAACAAAAAGAAATATTCAGTCATATGCAGTCAAAGCATGCCGCAAATCAAAAAAGCAGAATCGGTGCTCTCAACCACAACACAAGTAAAACAATGAAAAGAAAAAAAGAAAAAGCCGAAGCGTGGGACGACCAGCGCACACACTCTCATTGCTCCCGTAAAGCAAAACACACACACAGGGAGAGAGAGAGAGAGAGGTCGCCCACTCAATGCAACGGAAGCAAAAAACAAAAACAGTTACGGTGCTCCGCCCATGCAGCCAGGCAGGACGGCAGCGGTGCGTGTGCTGCAAAAGAGAGCACCAACGGGCCTGCATGGGTGTGCATGCAATATATACAATGGGCACATTATGTGTGTGCTTCGTGGGATGAGGTGAGGGCGAGAGTCCATGCAAGGGGACACACAGAGAGAGAGAGAAGGACGAGTGTGTGTGCGGGCGGTGCACGGCTCTCTCTCACTCACTCTCACGCGGCCACCACCGCAGCAGCAGCCGCACACGCAACAACAAGAAGAAGCAAAAGAGGGGAGGTGGTGTGGGAGACCGCGGTGCTGCCGTCACTGTTGGCAATCTTTGTCGTCGTATGATCTGTTTGACTAGTTCCTGTTGATTTGGGTGATGCCTCACTCATTTTGACGGTGTTGCTCTCACCAACGTCAGTCGGTGTCGTGGAACTTGTTTGAGTGGTAATGGCCGGTGCGGCTGTGGAAGTTTCCAAGGGTTGTTCCAAGGAAGGAGTGACATTTTCACGTTTTTCTCCTTCTTCTGACGGTGCGGCATCAATAATTTCAGTACTGCTTGGAGTATCTTCTGTGCGCTCCCCACTATTATGGCTGACGACATCGTCGTTACCTGAAGGAGATGGCGGATCAATATTCTGTTGATTTACAATTGATACATCCTTATTGTACTCCTGATTGGGTGAAGTCTCCGGTTCCTCTGGTGGACCTTCGGGTGTTCCATCTTGCCGCTGTTCTCCCGATGATTTTGAAGGTGACAGTAAATCCGTATGTTCGGGGTCGGATTGCGTCTGCTTTTTTTTTGATTCAACCTCTGAGGGAGCTTCCAATGACGATATCCCGGCTGGCGAACCCCTAACCTTATTCAGCTGTGATTGCTGTGCAGAAGGGTTTTCCGCTCCACCAGGCACCGTATGATCGGTGTCTTTTTCGGGACCTCCAGAACCACTCTCAGAATTAGCAGGTAAATCCCCAACAAGTGCCGTATCCTCCTCCTCGTCACACCTACAGCCGGCACTGCACCACAGCACGCAGAGGGCACACACCAGCAGCACACGGCCAGTCATCATCATCGCCATTACTCCTTTCACTTGCGTGTAGCCTTCAGCACAAACTAACAACACGTCAACGCAGAGTGAAGGCAGCAAAAAACAATGCACAGTAAAAAACACTAGCAGCCCATCCAGTAACAAATGGCAGCACCCCAGCTGCAGCAGCGCACACACCATGAAACAGATGGAATCAGTACGATTGCAGAGCTCGCACACCGCCCCGCAAACCAGAAGTTTAAAAAGCAATAAAAAAACAATAATTAAAAAAACTAACCAGGGCTCCAGTGCGCATGCATATGAGTGTGTCTGGGATGCGTTCAACATGACGAATGTGGGGCACAACGCGGAACACACAGCACGGCAGCGGAAGCAAGCAAAGCAAAAAAACAATCATCATAATTACTCTTACTTTATAAATCGGACCAAAGTAGACGTACACATGTCCCCGTGGCTTTGAGTGCTGTCACGCACAGCACGCACATTTCTTCAGCACAGAGTGGTGTACGCCAGCGCGGATGCGGCGAGCAGCAGCGGGGCACACACCCACGCAGAGCTGCTGAGGCTGCCGTCGATCCTGCGAAGACGCGACGGTGCGCGGGTGGTCGTCGTGGTTGGCGCCTCTGTGGTTGTAGTACTTGGTGCCTCTGGCGCAGTGGTGGTCGTAGTGGTCGTAGTCGTAGTTGTAGTGGGTGCCTTTGTCGTAGTGGTCGTAGTTGTATTTGGTATCTGTAACTTAACCTCTTCATTAGGTTCTGACAATTCCGTATTATTTTCTGAATTACGTACCACCGAATTACCGGAATTAACCTTTGAACCTATCAGATTGGTGTTCTCACCATCTTTCCCTGACTGATCAGACGCACTTGTAACTCCCTGCTTAGTAGACGACACAACTGGTTCCACTCCCACAATGACCTTACCTGGTCGCTGTGTCGAAACGGGTTTTTCCACTGAATCCTGACCGTCATCGGGTTTACCCTCAGGATTCTTTGGTGGTGTGGGCGGCATACTGGATTTTTTTGACAATTGAATATCATTTGCTGTCCCGCACACGGACGGGCGGCAGCACAGGGCGAGCACCAACAGGGCGCACAGCAGACGGCACGTCGTCATCATCGTGAGTGTGGTCGTTCAGTGGTGTGGAGCTGATCTGCACAGTGAGGGACATGGAGAGCAACAGGGGAGACGAGAGGTGCGGCAGACACACACACAGAGGGCACACCACATGAGAGGGCAGCAGCCAGGCATGCACCGTACGCCGCACACCACGCACGAAACACACTCCAATCCACGGCAGCAGGCACACACACCACACAGCCCTGCCGCAACAACAACACACAGATGGAAGAGGGATAAGCAAACAGGAGCGGCACACAAGTCTCCACCGCATGCACATACGGCGAGAGCGGTCCGTCGTGTCGGCACTCCTCACGGAGGGTACGCACACACACAAGAGGAGGTGCAGCGCCCACAGCAGCACAAAACAAAGTAACAATAAAAAAGGAGATCCCCGCACACCACGTGGATTGTTGGTCCACGGAAAGTGCAGCCAATATTCATCACAAAATAATTCAGTTGTGTTTGGCCTTCGTTCATATCCAACGCACACCACTTCATGCAGGCCCGGCCACCACCGCAGCAGCAGCAGTAGCACAACTAAAAATGCTCGCAAGGAATGGAATAAAGCAAGCAACCATTTATTTGTGTTTCTGTTTAATGTTGGCAGATGTCCGCATATGTTTTTTTGTTTTTGCGGAGGGCAAACCTTCATGCCTGGGTCGTGTGTTGGGGATTCCTGCAGGGTGCACAATTATGTTTTTTTTTCTCCCGTGAATGTTTCTTGTGTTGGTGCAACCAACAATTCGGTTTGTGTTGTTCCTGCCTTTCGCTGGTAAAGTGCTGCAATAGATGCTTTTGTTTTTCCTTTCGTTGCTGTGGCACCTGATTCCTCACCGTTTATTGCGGTGGGAATGAAAATATGTGAGTGGACTCCCACGCACCAGAACGCACCTTCGCTCCTATTTATTGGTGCATGGAAGGGCATGTGTGTTTGGTGGTGTCTCGTCCATATATTTTGTGGGCGTACATTCCCCTGCAGGCTGAGGGCGGGGTGACGCTCCGTCGCGGTGCACTTCCCTCGCATGCCGCCCACTGTGATTCATGATGCATCACCCCCTCACACATTCCGTGGTGCCACACCGCTGATATTATTGCAGCCGCTGTGATTCCGCGTATTTCACGCATTTGATTGTGCCACAATACATCCGCTCGTGTGGCCGCCGCATCCAAACAGCGGTGCCCAACACCGTGAGCGGCAGTCCACATCCTTGCATGTCCCAACGCAGTGGTGTTGGACTGTCAGCCAGGCGTCATACAACAGGAGAGTCTTGTGCTGGCAGTACAACACACGGAGCTGCAGTGAATGACTCGGGCGGCGACGCATCTATTTTTCGTCCAAAAGCAGTGAAAAGGAGTCGGGCAAAATAATGCCGGCTGCATTCACGACACCATATCCACAGCCAAAGCATGCGACGTGATGTGTGTTTCACTGGTGCTGTGAAATGCCTGCAGACGACGTCACTAGTGGAGGCACACCACCCATGATCAGCGGACAGACAATAATCGGCATGGGAGGCAACAAAAGGCAGCAAAGACGCCAGCAGCAGCAGGAGCAGCTCTCTCACCCTCTCTCTGTTGCCTCCGAGAAGTAAATATTCCACCAGCCACAGCCGACTGTGCCATCGTGACACTCCATGCACGTCGTGGCTGCGTCAACACATCCTGTTCCCTGCTGCGCCTCAAAAGATGCCTCACTCCGTCCACTAAGTGCATCGGCGTGGGCCGTGCCTGGGCTGTTCGTGAGGACCACAGCGATGTAAGGGTCACCGAGTCGCAGCACGTTTGCTGTGGCGTTGTTGCATGGCACCTGCACACGCACACACGCAGCGCCTGCATCCCTCCCTTTTGTGTCCGCCCTTTGCCGGAGTGGCCACACACACGGGCAGCAGCAAAATCGCTTCACCCTCGAAAATCCAAAATCAACACCGACATCCCTCGCGACGCAAACATCTCAGTTGCCAGCACGGGCTTCCTGCTGCTCTGCCATCGACGCTAAAACACGGCACAGTGCACGCACTTATTTTCCTCGTGTGCAGTCAGCCGTTTGCTTCACACATTCTTCGACGGGTTGACGCCCACAAAAGCACGCCGAAAAAGGCCACTGTGATCGCACACGCTCTTGCGATGAGCGTCTGTGTGTGCATGGATCCGCTGCTCACACGTGCTGGCAGGCAGCCTGCAGCCGGTGCCCTCGTGCCACTCCATCGGCTCCAGCATGGAAAAGAGAAAACGGCCC
>NW_001849571.1:270900-272028 GCF_000209065.1 Trypanosoma cruzi | reverse complement strand
GGCGTCGGTGTGTGCATGCATCCGCTGCTCACACGTGCTGGCAGGCAGCCTGCAGCCGGTGCCCTCATGCCAGTCCATCGGCTCCAGCATGGAAAAGAGAAAACGGCCCATTCCCGATGCACTTATTCCCACCAGCAGCACCAACACGCTGGCCGCCAGCCGTCATTCCTCAGCACATCCAGGAATGCCGAAAAGTGACGTGGAACTGTCAGCCAGCAATGCCACAATCCCGCACACATGTCGGCTCCACCAGAGAAGACACACAAACCACAAACAACACCCTTCACATGTCATCCGAACATCATTCCGACACACCGCGACACGCCAAACAGAAGTATTCGTCACTCCAATGCACCTCCCCACACAATCACATAGTCCACGCACCACGCACGGCAGCAGCCCACACGCGGTCAAACAAATGTTATTCGGATCAGTGTTATCCACGTGCTGCAGTGGGAAGTAAACAAAAGAGACGGGCTGCCAAACACCAAAAAGAATGCCGCGACTGGCCGCAATTCAACGGAACGCAGCCACTCAAATGAATTCAGTCCTCATGCCCTCAACTTCCCGCCTTCTCCCACAAAAGTCCCACAAAATTAACATCAAATGCACTGTTAAATAAAGCTGCCGTGCAACACAAAACAAAGCCGCAGTGCCTCCTGCTGCCATCCGGGCCGTTGTTGTCGCCTTCACAGGAACAGACGCCCATTGGCTATTTAAAACGACGTGCTACACCTGCAACGCATCTCCTGCGCTTTGAGGCGCACGTCCTTCACTATCACCAGAGACGCCCACGCACCGTCGGTACGCACCACATTGTGAAGGAAAAAAGAATACACCAGAGTGACAACGAAGCACCCGCTGGCAATCGCGTCGCAGGCATCATCACAGGCAGCACCAAAACCGCTGCAGTCAACTGTGGGGTGACGTGCATCAACTGCCGCATGGCTTATTTGGAAGAAAAAACGCGGTGGCTTTACAAGAATACGAGTAGCTGCCACTTCCTCAGCAGGATAAACGATGTGAAAACAAAAAGAAATATTCAGTCATATGCAGTCAAAGCATGCCGCCAATCAAAAAAGCAGAATCGGTGCTCTCAACCACAACACAAGTAAAACAATGAAAAGA
>NW_001849571.1:269249-270800 GCF_000209065.1 Trypanosoma cruzi | reverse complement strand
ACCGTACGCCGCACACCACGCACGAAACACACTCCAATCCACGGCAGCAGGCACACACACACACACAGCCCTGCCGCAACAACAACACACAGATGGAAGAGGGAGAAGCAAACAGGAGCGGCACACAAGTCTCCACCGCATGCACATACGGCGAGAGCGGTCCGTCGTGTCGGCACTCCTCACGGAGGGTACGCACACACACAAGAGGAGGTGCAGCGCCCACAGCAGCACAAAAGCAAAGTAACAATAAAAAAGGAGATCCCCGCACACCACGTGGATTGTTGGTCCACGGGAAGTGCAGCCAATATTCATCACAAAATAATTCAGTTGTGTTTGGCCTTCGTTCATATCCAACGCACACCACTTCATGCAGGCCCGGCCACCACCGCAGCAGCAGCAGCAGCACAACTAAAAATGCTCGCAAGGAATGGAATAAAGCAAGCAACCATTTATTTGTGTTTCTGTTTAATGTTGGCAGATGTCCGCATATGTTTTTTTGTTTTTGCGGAGGGCAAACCTTCATGCCTGGGTCGTGTGTTGGGGATTCCTGCAGGGTGCACAATTTTTCTTTCCCCTTGTGAATGTTTCTTGTGTTGGTGCAACCAACAATTCGGTTTCTGTTGTTCCTGCCTTTCGCTGGTAAAGTGCTGCAATAGATGCTTTTGTTTTCCTTTCGTTGCTGTGGCACCTGATTCCTCACCGTTTATTGCGGTGGGAATGAAAATATGTGAGTGGACTCCCACACACCAGAACGCACCTTCGCTCCTATTTATTGCTGCATGGAAGGGCATGTGTGTTTGGTGGTGTCTCGTCCATATATTTTGTGGGCGTACATTCCCCTGCAGGCTGAGGGCGGGGTGACGCTCCGTCGCGGTGCACTTCCCTCGCATGCCGCCCACTGTGATTCATCATGCATCACTCCCTCACACACATTCCGTGGTGCCACACCGCTGATATTATTGCAGCCGCTGTGATTCCGCGTATTTCACGCATTTGATTGTGCCACAATACATCCGCTCGTGTGGCCGCCGCATCCAAACAGCGGTGCCCAACACCGTGAGCGGCAGTCCACATCCTTGCATGTCCCAACGCAGTGGTGTTGGACTGTCAGCCAGGCGTCATACAACAAGAGGAGAGTCTTGTGCTGGCAGTACAACACAGGGTGCTGCAGTGAATGACTCGGGCGGGGACGCATCTATTTGTCGCAAAGCAGTGAAAAGGAGTCGGGCAAAATAATGCCGGCTGCATTCACGACACCATATCCACAGCCAAAGCATGCGACGTGATGTGTGTTTCACTGGTGCTGTGAAATGCCTGCAGACGACGTCACTAGTGGAGGCACACCACCCATGATCAGCGGACAGACAATAATCGGCATGGGAGGCAACAAAAGGCAGCAAAGACGCCAGCAGCAGCAGGAGCAGCTCTCTCACCCTCTCTCTGTTGCCTCCGAGAAGTAAATATTCCACCAGCCACAGCCGACTGTGCCATCGTGACACTCCATGCACGTCGTGGCTGCGTCAACACATCCTGTTCCCTGCTGCGCCTCAA
>NW_001849571.1:230690-269149 GCF_000209065.1 Trypanosoma cruzi | reverse complement strand
TCCCACAAAAGTCCCACAAAATTAACATCAAATGCACTGTTAAATAAAGGTGCCGTGCAACACAAAACAAAGCCGCAGTGCCTCCTGCTGCCATCCGGGCCGTTGTTGTCGCCTTCACAGGAACAGACGCCCCATTGGCTATTTAAAACGACGTGCTACACCTGCAACGCATCTCCTGCGCTTTGAGGCGCACGTCCTTCACTATCACCAGAGACGCCCACGCACCGTCGGTATGCACCACATTGTAAAGGAAAAAAGAATACACCAGAGTGACAACGAAGCACCCGCTGGCAATCGCGTCGCAGGCATCATCACAGGCAGCACCAAAACCGCTGCAGTCAACTGTGGGGTGACGTGCATCAACTGCCGCATGGCTTATTTGGAAGAAAAAACGCGGTGGCTTTACAAGAATACGAGTATTTTCCACTTCCTCAGCAGGATAAACGATGTGAAAACAAAAAGAAATATTCAGTCATATGCAGTCAAAGCATGCCGCAAATCAAAAAAGCAGAATCGGTGCTCTCAACCACAACACAAGTAAAACAATGAAAAGAACAAAACAGAAAAATAAAACCGAAGCGTGGGACGACCAGCGCACACACTCTCATTGCTCCCGTAAAGCAAAACACACACACAGGGAGAGAGAGAGAGAGAGGTCGCCCACTCAATGCAATGGAAACAAAACAGAAACAGTTACGGTGCTCCGCCCATGCAGCCAGGCAGGACGGCAGCGGTGCGTGTCGTGCAAAAGAGAGCACCAACAGGCCTGCATGGGTGTGCATGCAATATATACAATGGGCACATTATGTGTGTGCTTCGTGGGATGAGGTGAGGGCGAGAGTCCATGCAAGGGGACACACAGAGAGAGAGAGAAGGACGAGTGTGTGTGCGGGCGGTGCACGGCTCTCTCTCACTCACTCTCACGCGGCCACCACCGCAGCCGCAGAAGCACACACAAGAAGGAGAAGCAAAAGAGGGGAGGTGGTGTGGGAGACCGCGGTGCTGCCGTCACTGTTGGCAATCTTTGTCGTCGTATGATCTGTTTGACTAGTTCCTGTTGATTTGGGTGATGCCTCACTCATTTTGACGGTGTTGCTCTCACCAACGTCAGTCGGTGTCGTGGAACTTGTTTGAGTGGTAATGGCCGGTGCGGCTGTGGAAGTTCCCCGAGGTTGTTCCAAGGAAGGAATGACATTTTCACGTTTTTCTACTTCTTCTGACGGTGCAGCATCAATAATTTCAGTACTGCTCGGAGTATCTTCTGTGCGCTCCCCACTATTATGGCTGACGACATCGTCGTTACCTGAAGGAGATGGCGGATCAATATTCTGTTGATTTACAATTGATACATCCTTATTGTCCTCCTGATTGGGTGAAGTCTCCGGTCTTCCCGGTGCACGTTCGGGTGTTCCATCTTGCCGCTGTTCTCCCGATGATTTTGAAGGTGACAGTAAATCCGTATGTTCGGGGTCGGATTGCGTCTGCCTTTTTTTTGATTCAACCTCTGAGGGAGCTTCCAATGACGATATCCCGGGTGGCGAACCCCTAACCTTATTCAGCTGTGATTGCTGTGCAGAAGGGTTTTCCGCTCCACCAGGCACCGTATGATCGGTGTCTTTTTCGGGACCTCCAGAACCACTCTCAGAATTAGCAGGTAAATCCCCAACAAGTGCCGTATCCTCCTCCTCGTCACACCTACAGCCGGCACTGCACCACAGCACGCAGAGGGCACACACCAGCAGCACACGGCCAGTCATCATCATCGCCATCACTCCTGTCACTTGCGTGTAGCCTTCAGCACAAACTAACTCCTCGTCAACGCAGAGTGAAGGCAGCAAAAAACAATGCACAGTAAAAAACACTAGCAGCCCATCCAGTAACAAATGGCAGCACCCCAGCTGCAGCAGCGCACACACCATGAGACAGATGGAATCAGTACGATTGCAGAGCTCGCACACCGCCCCGCAAACCAGAAGTTTAAAAAGCAATAAAAAAACAATAATTAAAAAAACTAACCAGGGCTCCAGTGCGCATGCATACGAGTGTGTCTGGGATGCGTTCAACATGACGAATGTGGGGCACAACGCGGAGCACACAGCAGAGCAGCAGAAGCAAGCAAAGCAAAAAAACAATCATCATAATTACTCTTACTTTATAAATCGGACCAAAGTAGACGTACACATGTCCCCGTGGCTTTGAGTGCTGTCACGCACAGCACGCACATTTCTTCAGCACAGAGTGGTGTACGCCAGCGCGGATGCGGCGAGCAGCAGCGGGGCACACACCCACGCAGAGCTGCTGAGGCTGCCGTCGATCCTGCGAAGACGCGACGGTGCGCGGGTGGTCGTCGTGGTTGGCGCCTCTGTGGTTGTAGTACTTGGTGCCTCTGGCGCAGTGGTGGTCGTAGTGGTCGTAGTCGTAGTTGTAGTGGGTGCCTTTGTCGTAGTGGTCGTAGTTGTATTTGGTATCTGTAACTTAACCTCTTCATTAGGTTCTGACAATTCCGTATTATTTTCTGAATTACGTACCACCGAATTACCGGAATTAACCTTTGAACCTATCAGATTGGTGTTCTCACCATCTTTCCCTGACTGATCAGACGCACTTGTAACTCCCTGCTTAGTAGACGACACAACTGGTTCCACTCCCACAATGACCTTACCTGGTCGCTGTGTCGAAACGGGTTTTTCCACTGAATCCTGACCGTCATCGGGTTTACCCTCAGGATTCTTTGGTGGTGTGGGCGGCATACTGGATTTTTTTGACAATTGAATATCATTTGCTGTCCCGCACACGGACGGGCGGCAGCACAGGGCGAGCACCAACAGGGCGCACAGCAGACGGCACGTCGTCATCATCGTGAGTGTGGTCGTTCAGTGGTGTGGAGCTGATCTGCACAGTGAGGGACATGGAGAGCAACAGGGGAGACGAGAGGTGCGGCAGACACACACACAGAGGGCACACCACATGAGAGGGCAGCAGCCAGGCATGCACCGTACGCCGCACACCACGCACGACACACATTCCAATCCACGGCAGCAGACACACAGACACACACACAGCCCTGCCGCAACACCAACACACAGATGGAAGAGGGAGAAGCAAACAGGAGCGGCACACAAGGCTCCACCGCATGTACACACGGCGAGAGCGGTCCGTCGTGTCGGCACTCCTCACGGAGGGTACGCACACACACAAGAGGAGGTGCAGCGCACACAGCAACACAAAAGCAAAGTAACAATAAAAAAGGAGATCCCCGCACACCACGTGGATTGTTGGTCCACGGGAAGTGCAGCCAATATTCATCACAAAATAATTCAGTTGTGTTTGGCCTTCGTTCATATCCGACGCACACCACTTCATGCAGGCCCGGCCACCACCGCAGCAGCAGCACAACCAAAAAAATATGGGCGTAAGGAATGGAATAAAGCAAGCAACCATTTATTTGTGTTTCTGTTTAATGTTGGCCGATGTCCGCATATGTTCTTTTTTTGTTGTTGTTTTTGCGGAGGGCAAACCTTCATGCCTGGGTCGTGTGTTGGGGATTCCTGCAGGGTGCACAATTTTTCTTTCCTCTTGTGAATGTTGCTTGTGTTGGTGCAGCCAACAATTGGGTTTCTGTTGTTCCTGCCTTCCGCTGGTAAAGTGTTGCAATACATGCTTTTGTTTTCCTTTCGTTGCTGTGGCACCTGATTCCTCACCGTTTATTGCGGTGGAAATGAAAATATGTGAGTGGACTCCCACACACCAGAGCGCACCTTCGCTCCTATTTATTGGTGCATGGAAGGGCATGTGTGTTTGGTGGTGTCTCGTCCATATATTTTGTGGGCGTACATTCCCCTGCAGGCTGAGGGCGGGATGACGCTCCGTCGCGGTGCACTTCCCTCGCATGCCACCCACTGTGATTCATCATGCATCACTCCCTCACACACATTCCGTGGTGCCACACCGCTGATATTATTGCAGCCGCTGTGATTCCGCGTATTTCACGCATTTGATTGTGCCACAATACATCCGCTCGTGTGGCCGCCGCATCCAAACAGCGGTGCCCAACACCGTGAGCGGCAGTCCACATCCTTGCATGTCCCAACGCAGTGGTGTTGGACTGTCAGCCAGGCGTCATACAACAAGAGGAGAGTCTTGTGCTGGCAGTACAACACAGGGTGCTGCAGTGAATGACTCGGGCGGGGACGCATCTATTTGTCGCAAAGCAGTGAAAAGGAGTCGGGCAAAATAATGCCGGCTGCATTCACGACACCATATCCACAGCCAAAGCATGCGACGTGATGTGTGTTTCACTGGTGCTGTGAAATGCCTGCAGACGACGTCACTAGTGGAGGCACACCACCCATGATCAGCGGACAGACAATAATCGGCATGGGAGGCCACAAAAGGCAGCAAAGACGCCAGCAACAGCAGGAGCAGCTCTCTCTCTCTCTCTGTTGCCTCCGAGAAATAAATATTCCACCAGCCACAGCTGACTGTGCCATCGTGACACTCCATGCACGTCGTGGCTGCGTCAACACATCCTGTTCCCTGCTGCGCCTCAAAAGATGCCTCACTCCGTCCACTAAGTGCATCGGTGTGGGCCGTGCCTCGGTTGTTCGTGAGGACCACAGCGATGTAAGGGCCACCGAGTCGCAGCACGTTTGCTGTGGCGTTGTTGCATGGCACCTGCACACACACGCAGCGCCTGCATCCCTCCCTTTTGTGTCCGCCCTTTGCCGGAGTGGCCACACACACGGGCAGCAGCAAAATCGCTTCACCCTCGACGATCCAAAGTCAACACCGACATCCCTCGCGACGCAAACATCTCAGTTGCCAGCACGGGCTTCCTCCTGCTCTGCCATCGACGCTGAAACACGGCACAGTGCACGCACTTATTTTCCTCGTGTGCAGTCAGCCGTTTGTTTCACACATTCTTCGACGGGTTGACGCCCACAAAAGCACGCCACAAAAGGCCACTGTGATCGCACACGCTCTTGCAATGGGCGTCGGTGTGTGCATGCATCCGCTGCTCACACGTGCTGGCAGGCAGCCTGCAGCCGGTGCCCTCATGCCAGTCCATCGGCTCCAGCATGGAAAAGAGAAAACGGCCCATTCCCGATGCACTTATTCCCACCAGCAGCACCAACACGCTGGCCGCCAGCCGTCATTCCTCAGCACATCCAGGAATGCCGAAAAGTGACGTGGAACTGTCAGCCAGCAATGCCACAATCCCGCACACATGTCGGCTCCACCAGAGAAGACACACAAACCACAAACAACACCCTTCACATGTCATCCGAACATCATTCCGACACACCGCGACACGCCAAACAGAAGTATTCGTCACTCCAATGCACCTCCCCACACAATCACATAGTCCACGCACCACGCACGGCAGCAGCTCACACGCGGTCAAACAAATGTTATTCGGATCAGTGTTATCCACGTGCTGCAGTGGGAAGTAAACAAAAGAGACGGGCTGCCAAACACCAAAAAGAATGCCGCGACTGGCCGCAATTCAACGGAACGCAGCCACTCAAATGAATTCAGTCCTCATGCCCTCAACTTCCCGCCTTCTCCCACAAAAGTCCCACAAAATTAACATCAAATGCACTGTTAAATAAAGCCGCCGTGCAACACAAAACAAAGCCGCAGTGCCTCCTGCTGCCATCCGGGCCGTTGTTGTCGCCTTCACAGGAACAGACGCCCATTGGCTATTTAAAACGACGTGCTACACCTGCAACGCATCTCCTGCGCTTTGAGGCGCACGTCCTTCACTATCACCAGAGACGCCCACGCACCGTCGGTACGCACCACATTGTGAAGGAAAAAAGAATACACCAGAGTGACAACGAAGCACCCGCTGGCAATCGCGTCGCAGGCATCATCACAGGCAGCACCAAAACCGCTGCAGTCAAGTGTGGGGTGACGTGCATCAACTGCCGCATGGCTTATTTGGAAGAAAAAACGCGGTGGCTTTACAAGAATACGAGTAGCTGCCACTTCCTCAGCAGGATAAACGATGTGAAAACAAAAAGAAATATTCAGTCATATGCAGTCAAAGCATGCCGCAAATCAAAAAGGCAGAATCGGTGCACTCAACCACAACACAAGTAAAACAATGAAAAAAACAAAACAAAAAGCCGAAGCGTGGGACGACCAGCACACAATCTCATTGCTCCCGTAAAGCAAAACACACACACAGGGAGAGAGAGAGAGGTCGCCCACTCAATGCAATGGAAACAAAACAGAAACAGTTACGGTGCTCCGCCCATGCAGCCAGGCAGGACGGCAGCGGTGCGTGTCGTGCAAAAGAGAGCACCAACGGGCCTGCATGGGTGTGCATGCATATATACAATGGGCACATTATGTGTGTGCTTTGTGGGATGAGGTGAGGGCGAGAGTCCATGCAAGGGGACACACACAGAGAGTGAGAGAAGGACGAGTGTGTGTGCGGGCGGTGCACGGCTCTCTCTCACTCACTCTCACGCGGCCACCACCGCAGCAGCAGCCGCACACGCAACAAGAAGAAGCAAAAGAGGGAAGGTGGTGTGGGAGACAGCGGTGCTGCTGTCGCCGGTGGTTGTTTTTTTTGTTGTGTTAGTGGAGATGTTTATGGCTGTTGCGGATGCCTCACTCTTGGCTGCTGCAGTGTCAGTGCTGTCTGGTGCGTTTTTGGGTTTTCTTGTTGCTTCCTTCTGATCCACTTCTTCTGTGAATGTATTGTTGCCATTGTTGTTGAGGCTACGCGGATCATGATTGTTCGTGGTTGTGGTTGTGGCAGCGTCTGACTCTCCGGCGGGAGGACCCGTGGGGCTGCTCTCACCGTCGCCAGGCTTTACTGTGTTACTTCCTTCAACTGTAGTGTGCGGTGTTTTTGTTTTCTTCAAACCGCTGCCCGGTGTTTCACTTTCGTTTCCTTCTTTCTGCACAGCACCTGATGCTGGAGTATCAATGGTGCTTTCCTCCGCAGTGTCCTCTTCATTGTAATCGTTGGAATTATCATTGGCTTTTGCTGGGGATAATGTTTGTTCCGCCCGATCCTCAGTTGGTGGATCCCTTTGGGTACCTGTGTCGGGTATACTGGATAATTTTGGAGGTTCTTGAGGTGGACGCATTGTCTCTGGTCCTCCCTGTGACTGCGTCGGCGGCACCGAGCCCGCAGTGTTGGGCTCTGCTTGTTTTGCGGTTACTGTTGGTTCCGTTGATGCTTGGATGGGTGGTGCTTGTGAAGAGGCTCCTGCAGATGCCGGTGTTCCCTCCAATGCCGGTATTGGTGGTGGGTCCGGCAATTCTTCTGATAGACCCTGTGGAGTTGTTGGAGGTGCCGGTTTTCCTGTTTCACGCAACGTGGAGATTTGCTCCTGTGCCTGCTGATCAACAGCCCCTCCGGTGCCAACATCCGGCAAACAAATAGAGTGCAAATGAGATGCGTCATGTTCACCCGAATGGTCACCATAAAAAAAGTCACAAAGGGCCTTTTTCGCTTCACGTTTGCATTCTCCAACTGCGGACTCATTCACCGTGCCGTTTTTGAACGCTGAAGTACTTTCACAATCTCTCATCATCAAGGAATACCACCGGCCAAACAAAACGCTGATGTCTGCGTGAAGAGCAAAACCACCAACATTGGACGCCATCACCACCGAAACGCCGCACCACAGCACGCAGAGGGCACACACCAACAGCAGCACACGGCCAGTCATCATCATCGCCATCATCACTCCTGTCACTTGCGTGTAGCCTTCAGCACAAACAAACTCCCCGTCAACGCAAAGCAAGGAGAGAGAGACAAGTCACACAGCCACGCACCGTCCAATCCAGCGAAAAGAGCCACGCACCACCACAACAACAATTAGATGGGCGCCGCTCAACAAAAACCAAAACAAAGCAAAAGAGGAGCGCTCCTCACCACTGCACCGTTCCTCACACCCTACAGTCACCATTACTGTTACTCTCTTTCCTCAGACCCTCCAGCACAGGCCTCGGGATCGTCGGGCCCTCCCAGCACAGGCAGTCCGTCATGCGCTCACGCTGCGCCGCAACGTCCGCCACCTCCTCTCAGTTTAACAGCTCCGTGTCCTCCACATCCTCACAATCGCCGGCATGCCCCGGCCGCCACAAAACACACAGCGCCACAATGTCGTGCCGCTTCTCCTCTCCAATCAGAAGCGCAGCGCCCAACGCGTACTGGCGCACGTGCTCCATGCGCTGCAACCACACGCGGATCAGGTTGGCCGTCATGCACTGCAGCTTGTTGTCCTTGTACTTTTTGTGGCACCACAACGTCGTGTAGCCGGCGGCATCGCAGTGCTGGAGGAATTACGGCGCAGCAACCGTGCGGGTGTCCGTGTGGCTGTAATCGACCTTCAACGCGTCCAGCACCGACAGAAAGACAAGGAATTGTGTGTGGATGTGTGCCAGGAGCACAGCGACTGTCATCGCCGGAGGAGGCCATCGTGGCACCGTCCGTCACGCGTCAGCACACACTGAGCAACGCCCACAACCGGAAGTGCAAAAACAGAGGCAAAAGAAGAATGACCCCAAGAGCAGGCAACACTTTCTCGCATGGCGGACATCGTGCAGCCGCGTCAGCCGGCCACAAACTCAATGCAAAAGGCATCCCACACACATCCATCCAATGGCACCGTGATTCCCACAGCAGGCACACACGCAGCGGCCTCGCCATCTCGGCACGGAACGTTGGCTTGCGTCCCGCCGTCGCCAAGAGCATTCTTGCAGAGCACTGTGCAACTACCTTTGTGTGTGTGTGTGTGCTGGAGTAGCAGAAGAGAAGAGAAGCACAGGGAGGCACATCATCAACACAGCAAGAGGCACAGCTGGACGGCAGCGATACATGCGGCACGGCCCCAACGTCAACAATCACGCACGGTGGCGGCAAACCACATCCATCGAATAAACAAAACAAAACAAAACAAAAGAAAAACACGGCGGCAGGGCGTGGCTGTGTGTGTGTGGCGCTGCGGGTGTCTGCCCGCCCTGGCCGCAATAAAAACAAAACAAGAGGGAAAGAAATGTGTGCTCCGCCCCACAGGCCCTCGTCGCACGCCCACACGTCACGGCTCCCTCAGCGCGCCGTTCGTCGCGGCCCCTCCTCATGCGTGCAGCAGGCGAGGCGCACAGGGCCGTCGTCATGAGCGTGTCGGTGGGTGTGCGAGTGGAGCAGTTGGGCGGGAAACACACGGCACTCCTCACAGGAAGAGTGCAGAAGAGACAATTGAAAGAGGGAAGAGTAGAAAAGAAAAAAAACGTCCACAGTGATTGCCCCAAAAGCAAAAAGAGGAGGGATGGGGGAGTGAGAAGGAAAAAATGAAAAAAAAAAAATTAAAACATTAAAAAACAAAAAAAAAAAAAAGATGAATTACAAACAGAAAGCAATAAATTAAAAATTATCTTAAGGAAGAAGTTAGTTCTTGGAATTAATTCCGTGCTGGGGAGGTCGCAAGTGCTCCACGCGGCAGCCAGTCACGCCTCACAGAGCCGCAAACCCCCACAGTCCCAACAGAAGCAGCGGCGATGGCAGCAGTCCGCTCCCACGCATGGTGCCAGCATCACCCGTTGCTTCTCCAACGGCATGAGACTTCGAAGCCGCCGCCTTCTCCACACTTCCCTGCGATGTATTCGCCGGCACGTCTTGTGTAGTGGCAGATTTTCCCACCGTTGTCATTTGCTCTGCTTTAATTTCTTGTTGAGGCTGCTGCGAGGTCGCTTGCACCACTGGATCTTCAGAAGGTTTACCTGCAGGAGGCGTTTTTTTATCCCCTGACACGGATGGAGAAGCACCTTCCGCTGATGGTGAATCGGCATCCTCTTCCAAATTGGCATTCCCACCTGAAAAAGTCAACGGACGGTTGTACAGAAAGACGTTCTTCACAGTCACAGGCACGGCTTCTCGGCTTTCTTTGTTCTTTGCGCCGCCTCCATCGCCTCCAATGTAGAAGTGTGATATCCCTTTCAATTCCGTATTATCTAAGTTACGTTGCGCATCCCCACACACACGCTGACCATCAACGTACGCGGTGCCATGGGTGCCTTTCTGTAGCACAATGGCGACTTGGTACTGTGTCCGTGTCTCCCAAGTACTTTTGAGCTTCTTGATCTTGCCGTCACTGCAAAGCACCCGCCACTTCTTTTCTCTGTCGTACGACAACTCCATAAGTTTGTCTTTACCCTCCAGATGCACACCCATCACTGGAATAGTGTTATCTCCCTCCGGCACCTTGTCGATGGACACCGTCGCCACAAGAGTGAAGTTGTAGTTCGCAAAGTGGTACAGCTGATTCTCCCCCTGCCTGCCAACGGGCCACTCCGCCCACGCTCCCTGGAACTTCACGCCATCTTCCGCCTTTGCGGCCCCGGTTGCCTCTGTTAATTCCGTTCCTTTATTTACTGTGGCGTTCACTCCGAGGTACTCGTCCTTCCATGTGTCACCAGAGAAACTGCCGGACAAAAAGCCAACCAGCCCATCCGTGATCTTATCAGCGCTGCAGGCATTGTCAGCTGAGGGATCCTTCAGAGCAAGTGAAGTGGTGCACAGCTGGGAGAAACGGCTGTCTACATCCTTCCACGTCTTCAGCACCTCCTTCACCCGCTCCAGCTGCGCAGTCAGACGCACAGAGACCATACCGAGTGATGGTTTCTCCCCTTCGGCCTTCTTCTCGTACAGTGCAATCAACTCCTCCTCCTTATCTTTACCGCCTTTGTACAACAGGGAGCTGGCGGCAGCGTCATCATCGGATACCGGCCCAATATCAACAATGTGCGTATTGTCCGTCAGCCAAAGATGTAGTTTACCTTTTTCCTTTTCACTGCCTTCTCCGTCCTTACTTGAATATACCGGCAGAGTGACGAGCATCACATTCCTGTCCTCAATCTTCGCTGTGATGAACCCGCTCCCAACACGTTTCATCCGTTCCTTTTTGCTGCCCCACACGCGCGAGAGTGTCCCGAGTGCCTCCGTCCACGAGTCCCCCTTGTCACCGGACTCGTACACCCTGCGGCGGCCATCATCACACGCAGTCATCATGATGAGTTTTTTGTCCTTCCCCCACTCCACGACGGAGGGATCGCTGCAGCCATCGGCAGACATCCCCTTCGAGAGCTTCCAGTTCTTATTATCCGAAGAGTACATAATCAGCGAAACGGTCTTTCCATCCTTTTCTGTGTCTCCCTCCTTTTTTAGCTTCCTCGTTCCTTCCACTGGGAACACAAGCGTATCTTCCTCCATCGTAACACCCGATCCGCCGCTGCCAATCAGTGCTGTCAAAGGTTCTTCTTGTTGGAAATTAGAAATGCATGGAATATCCACAATATCGTTCCAATGGACTCTTTTGTTACTGTCCACAACACTGACCTTTCCTTTCACTAGCAAAAGTCCCCATTGAGCCGCAGCAGAGGCCTGACCAGTAACGGCACATTTGCTGCTGTAGATTCCAACAAGCATGTAAATATCACTTCCCTTCACAACTGTTGTTGGTCGACTCACATCCACTTTCTTCACCTTTTCAGAAATGCTTTCCTCCAGTAATTTTGTCTCATCTTTGGGATTATTTAGTACTTTCTCCGGTGTGTTATCCCTTCTTTCCGTGAGAAGTTGGGATGCAATGCCAGTAAAGGTTTCTTCACCTTTCTTGCACTGCGCCTCGGCAACGGCAAATACGTCATTCCCCACTTTCAAAAGGCCGGGAACACCCAACAATTCCACAGTTGCATCCTCAGGGATGTCCTTCCATTCAAAATTTGTTTGAGATGGCTGCACCTCCGCGTGAACACCTCCTGTGCCGCAGCACATCATCACGACAAGGAGGAGCAGCACCGCTGAATAAAAGAGGTGCCGGGACATGTTGGGCCTCTGCCGCTCACTCTCTCTTCCTTCCCTCCTCCCTCCGCTGGATCCGGTCACGCGGCGACGGTTGTGTGTGCGGGGTGCCTTCACTGCAGCAACACGTGAGAGCATATAAATATGTGTGTGTGTGGGCGATGTGTGCTGTTGTTGGTCCTTTCAGAGCCTTCGAATTTCACAGTAGCGATTCGCGCTTGTTTGCTTCCTTCTTCGTAGCCTAAGTGTGTTTGTGTGCTAGAAATCAAATTAAAGTTTAAAAATCACCAAAACAGGACGTGGCGGGTGAGTGGGTGGCAACACTATTCACGGCGTGACACATCCGCTTCGTCGTAACCGCCACAGTAATTACTCTCCCCGTCAACAACGGCTCAGGCACTGTGAGGCCACACACAGAAGCAGAGACACTGACGTTTGCGCACGGGCCAAGATTCCCTCCGGCAAACAGCACCAACCAACAGAAAGCCAGGAGAAATTAGAAGCGAGCAGAATCCCAAGTGCTGCGGGGTCCTTGCAAGCACCGCTCCCTCACTGCAGGACCTTTAAAGCGTTCCTCGCTGCAATATCCCCCGCAACCCCCTCGAAGTGTCGGTGGATTTTCCCGTTCACCGGAAGAAACACGGCGGGATGTCTCGGCAGTGGTCGAAGACACACAGAGCGCACCGTCGACGCGATCAACGAGCGCAGACACTCGTGAGGTGAGATCCCACAACCGCGGTCCCTCCATTTACTCTCCTGGACGTGGAGGAGGCATGAAATGTCCTCTTCTCTACAGTAGTCCTGAAACGTAGAAAAATTCCGCAGGACATCCTGCGCAGCCACGGCCTCCTCAGTAGCCCGACAGTCCACGCCGTCGCACCGCTCCTCAGGGGGTCGCCAGGCCCGGTGAAGCAAGCAAAAGGAGAGCAGCAATTTGGTCGGGCGTTCAGAAAAATGAGGCGCAGCAGTCGGGTGAGCGCGGCCCATTCACGTACTCCCCCTCAACCGACCCACCACACAGTCGAATCACACACCTAAAAAGAGCCGTGGCGCCTAACTAAATAAAATGGACACTAACGCCTCGTGCTCTCCTCAATGGAGTGTCATGGCACACACGAGGCATCACGGGAAGGAACGAATACTTGCATTCCATCGGCATAAGCACGGAAATAAGGCGCGCATTCTGCCCCTGTGAACTCCCATCCAAATCGTCTCAGCCACGGAGTTTCTGTCGCCGACCCTCAGGAAGGGCTGATGCATCAACTGCCGCTAAACGATGACTCAGCGATGCAACAAAAAGAGCCACCGTCTCTCGGGGTTCGTCATCACCCTTTCCTCCCATTGAGGGACGAGAACGCAAAGTAACGGTGTGGGCGTGTCTAACTGACAGAAATGAAGGAATAGACTCCAGCCGCGGAACAAATTGAACGAATCCTCCTCCCGAATCCTTCAAAGAAACCGGTCAATCAACTGCCGAGGTTGACGGCGCGGAGGACAACACCTTGAATGTATGGAGCACCGCAGCAACCTGAATATATTCGGCAATATCCGCGGTCAGTTCATGAAAGTACAAAGAAGGGACAGCAAATTCAAAGGGGCGTGTGAACCTGTCAGTGATCACCCGCGCCGGAGGATCGCCACTCCCACCCTCCAAGGGCACCTCAACGACGTCAAATATTTCCACCGCATGGCACCCACAACACAATCGCGTGGCATAAAGTATCGCCTTGCAGCACCCCATGCAATGCAGCAATCGAAACCATCTCGAACACGGCGTGCGACAAGGATAGCGAAAGAAGGCGCAGCAAATACCCTCCACATTTCAGCAGTTCCAATCATCCAGTAAAAGGCAGGAGCGTCATACAGCACCCACGGACTCACCGAATATGGCATCAAAAGGCAGCGAGATGCTAGATGCCGAAAGGTCCGCATTTTCCTCCCCCGTGACACTTCCACGGGTGAATACAACTGCCGTTTCCTGCGGCCTCTCGACCGCTTCGGGAAAACGTTGCGGCCACATGGCAACGGCCAAATGTGGCTGGCGATCAGATCCAGTCGTCGCGGCAAAACAGTACAGAAAGTAGGGTGGTGAGCCCGCACATTCGCCTCTTTGATGCCTGCCTCCACCGCAAGAGTGAAACTCGTTTTCCCAACAGCCGCGCCTCGGGTGGCTGAAACACCTGCCCTCACACCGGCAATGACATCTGCAAGCGCCTGTAATTCCTAAACACCGCCCGTCAGAAAAAAAACCAAAAGCGGCACTCAAACCCTGCAGCCGCACATCCCTCGCAACCATTTGTAGACTCGCCATCCAGCAGAGACACCTAAACAACATAAAAAGAAGACCGTTCATTGCTTAAAAAGGAGAAGACCACGTTGCTTTCATCGTGCCACAAAGGATCATGCCTCCTGCGTAACGCGGCCACAAGTACGTGGTGCGCCAACACCGAAACGGTGGGCATGTTGCCCCATGACCCTCCCCCTCCAAAAAGGTCCAAGAAGTGCAACAGACCATCCTCTCACCAAAGAAAAGGCCCAATGGAGCAGACACTGCAGTGTGCGGACCACACAGAAGAAACTCCCTGAGAGGACAAATGCTCTTGAATGCCCTTCAGAAGGGGCCAGCGGGTTGGCCGTGAAGCCAACAGACACCGGAGAGCCACCTGCTCTGCACGCATCCAATGACGCAATTGAAAGCGCAATGTTAAAAAGCACATCAACCACCCTGTTCTCGTCTCCTTCTGTGCGGGCACGACGGTCCTGCCATCACCCTTCGCCCTCACAAACTATTCCACAGGGTCCTTTAAACCAGAGACCACCACACGGCGATATGCCACCGGATGAGTGCTCTCCATACCGCACAAAATAAAATTTTCCCACGTCGAGGACCGCAGTGAAAACGAGCATAAAGATGAGCAACACGAGGGTTGTCGGTGCTGTGTTTCATCACAACACCCTATCCTCCGTTTGTTCAGGCCTCTGCCACACGACGAGGAACAGATGTAACATCACTTACACGCAAAAAAGTGAAATCCACAAGAACATCGTCAGAGTCATGCAGGACGCAACAACCACCAGCCCGGTCAGCAGCTGTTGTGGCCATATTCCGCGAAACATGATCCACGCTCACAGGGAACTTTGTTGTCCAGTTGCACAAATAATTGATGGGCCAAGCAACGTGGGCCCAAGAACGACAACGCCAGTCGATATTAGGCCTTGGAATCGCCAGTGAGAGCCATTGATTGGAATAAACACCAAAGCCACCAACGGCCAACAAAAACTGCGACAACGCACTCGTACTTGAATTAAAGAACGGATTCGTCTCGTCCAGGAAGAAGAAAGAATAAATAATATTTTTCCTCCTCACAGAGCCTTCCAGCAATAAAACACCACCATGCGATCCGCCCTTATCGGCATTACTCAGGAGCACGAGGCCTGTGTAATGTGTAGAGGGCTCTGCAATCAAGCGAATGAGAGATGCTCCACGGTGGCAAACAGACTCCTCCCAGGCAAAGCATCAACCAGTCGCGAGCAGCATGCCTCTTCATGGGCTCTCCGTTTTGGTTCCAAGCGAGACGGAAGGCCTTCGTCGCTCAGCACCAACCCCGCGTTGCGTCGTGTCGTCAAGGGAAACAAGTGAGGATGGCAGAGTAAATCACCGGGGAAGTTGCCCTCAAATGTGGGAAACGGCATCGCACCCGCCGGAATCAGGTGCGCATGATGTCCTTCCACGTCAGCTGCGCAGCCTGTCAGGTGAAGGAAAACTTGTTAAAAAGGAAGTCAGCGCACTCACCTCCACCCCAGACAGTTTTATCAGGACGGTCGAATCATCAAGTCGGGGGCTCCACACTTGTTGAGGGATATTGTGACGATCTGACACGTCCACGTGCATGTCCACACAATGTCCTATTTCCTTTCCCCCCTCTGCATGCGTACACACCGTCTTTTAAGCCATATCCAGGAGAGATCAGATGGCGAGTGGCACCTGGTCAGCCAGCGTCGCTCAATTCCTCAAAGCACCGAAGCTCAAAGCCCCAAAATCAATGGCCATCAATCAGTGGTGCCGTTGGCACAAGACCTCCTCTGGCCAACGCCACACACTTGTTCCGGAGTACATGTTATCCCATGCCTCGCTGACGCCGCCCTCAGCATCCTCTACAGGTACACCGTGCATTCACTCCCAAAATACAGGTGTGGGCTACACCTCAAGAAAACTGCACAATGTGCCTGCAAACTGCTCGTTGAAAGTTGTCATTGTGTTGGGTGGCAGGGGCAACGCACTCACACGTCGCAGCTCCTCAGGAGATCAAAGAAGATAGCAATCATCATTCAATTTGGATGGGCTTCGCAAACCCCTTGCGACTTTTGTCCGATGGGGTGCTTCAGTGCGTATAAAACTTTGTCCGTGGGACGGAATGCCTATGCGCTCTAAAAAAGTAAGAATGAACTCACGGGAGAAGAATACATAATATAACGGAAGCAAAATGCCACAAATAAAAAAAGACGGTGAAAAAATTACATGGAGGGGTATAGATATGAAAATAAGAGTCGATCAATGTATAGATATATCGATAAGGATATGAGTATAAAAACGCTAATTTATTCTTATTTATTGATGCATCTGTATAGATATGGATATATCCCTTCTCTCCCCTAAAATTTTACAGATTGCTTGGTTTCTTGGTTTATTGAATTGCTATTTTATTGGCTGCATATTTATATAGATAGGTATGTAAATGTCGGTACTAATATCTATTCAGCGCTTTTGATATATATATATATATATATTGTTACTATTCCTCGTGTCTTCTAAAATAAATACAAAGGCCCACACGCCAGCCACCATCGCAGAGCATGTCCGCCCAACGATCGGAGATGTAAAAGAGAGCCCCGGCACCCGAAGTGGGAGCCGCAGCGGAGGCCGTGAAGCACACAACACCGCTACGCACCCGTCCCGGGGATAGCGCGGTGGCTCGATAACCCGTTGCGTGCCGTGCGGTAGCGGGTCAGACAGGCATTGCTGTGGCACTGAAACTCGCATGTTGGACGGCGAAAATAAACTGGTGGGGATCCCATCGGGCTGTCGTCACCGGGCAACGTGCGCCTTCTCGGCGGCCTGACCTCTCTGCCGTCGGGAAATCGGCGACAGCGTGACGTTAATCAGGGCATGTGTGTGTGCCATTTTAGGGAAACGGTGCACTGTTTCTCGGTGGCATTCTCCTCCTGTGCGGAGGTGGGGTTTCTGTTTGGGTTTGATGTTCTTCATGCGGAGGTTCGAGCCTTGCAGCGCGTGGCCATTTAATCTCCATTTTTAGCTTCGTAACATTCTTGTCGTCGGAGAGACTGTGCCGTGTGTGGGTGGCCAATCCCCCGGCATTGCCCGCCTGCCTGTCGCATCAAGGGCATTTACGAAGTGCTTCCTTCTTCGGTGCCGACCGTCGCTCTGTTCTGGAGTTTTCTTGTGCTCTTAGGCGGGATAGTGGTCGCGCCTTCGCTTAAGCCCTGAATTCACAGTACGTGCATTCCAACGGGGTGGATGCCGTCAGACCTTCATATTCCTGGCAGCGCCTCCTATTTGTCGGGGGAACTCTTGCTTGTGGAAGTGCCGAAGATGAGGTACGATTCCGGCTTGCTTTTCGTACGACGCCGTGCAAAAACTGCATGAGAGTGGCTTCGGCCTGGGCTGTGCAGTCTGCGGCGGAGGTGCGATCAGTGCGCCGTCTCTCGCTCTCGTCCTCGCTCAAGCGCTGGGCGGTGGTTCCGGTGGGATTTCTGGCGGCTCCGGCTCACCGGGAAAATCAAATTCCCGCAGAGCCTGGGAGCGCGTAATGCCATGGGCGTCAACCATTTGCGTCACGACACAAGTGCGGCAGCTGCAGTGCTTGCCGCACACCGGGCAGTCTGCCGGGCGTCGGATCGTGGCGGGGTAAGGTCAGCGAGAGGAAGAGGCGTTTCCGTGCGAACTTCTTGGCGTGCCTGCTGTGCGGCATCCGCGCCGCACCAACGGCATGTGCTCGTGATGGCGGGCTGCAGTGGTCGTGGCAGCCATCCGTATTCGTGAGAAACACCGGTGCGAAAGCAGGCCAGTGCGGCCTCTTCCCCACGAGTGAGGGTGGCGTCCGTGCGCGTCGGTTCCCAGTCGCCTGTTACGGTGGGACGGTAAGCTTCTGGCTTGAGCTGTCGGACACAAATAATACGTTCGGCCAATGCAACGATGCCGGTGCTCCATGTGTCTGTGAGCTGTGTGAGGTCGGACGCCTCCTTGGCTTATGCATCACATGCTTCGTTCTCGGATACGCCGCAGTCGCCAAACACAAACTGCATCCGTGTGGTGCACTCCTCGGTGCTGCGGGCAAGAAAAAAGGGTACGTCCACAATGTGAGTCGCCAGGTGATCCAGAACCGTCGACGTGTGTTCGCGTGCTTCCACGGTTCGACGAGAAGTCGCATAGATGCACGCTGCCGTGGAAAAAGTCTCGGTGAATATCGTACTCTCCAGGCTAACACCACACACCTCCTGCACACACAAAAAGAGCGGGCCGTAACGGGCAACAAATCCCAATGCCGCGTCATCCAAGGCTCCCACGTTCCACGTGCACACCTGAGGGATCTTGCCATGGCGGTGGTGCGCTCGAGGATAAGTGTGGAACGTGACTGGGATGGCTTGGTCCGTCATTTCCTCCGCTAAAGAGACATCGATCACCCCTGTGCACTCGCCACACCAGAACAGGCTGGAATTACGACAATGCGTCGCAACTCAATACATAATCCCGCTCAAAGACGTTCCTGGAAACCCGGAGCCCTGCTACTACTCTGTCGCCCCTTTGCTTCTGAGAGCCGTAATGCCTCCTGCATGCAAATCCGCGGTAAGGCAGAGCTGCAATACATTAACTTCCACTAGGCGGTTCACTGGATCCTTCTTCCATTGCACAAAATGAGCGTTGAGTTCCTCGCACGCAACTCCATGAAATTACAGTCCGATACAGCACAACATCAGGAGTAACAAGAGCGACAACTCAATCCCCTTCCACACAGTCATCGTGGAACGGGAAAAACTCCTGAAAGCACCCGCTCAAAATAGGAACAAATCGATAGAAAAAACGAACAACGACACTGTCTGTGCTGTTAACGATAGATGGCTGTGGTGCGCAGCACAGCCGTGGCCCCTCAAGCACCTCACACTTACTAATTCCACGTGGTGTACGTCACATGGCGGCGTAATCGATCATACGGCTCGCACTGGATGCACGGTCGAGCACGCTCTGTGCGTCTGAGCGGGTGTCACCGGCCATGAGCTCCTGCTGTGTGGGTGGTCGGTACGACGACGCAACGGTGGTGCCTGAGGCGTACAACGATGACGTCATTTCTTGGAGCTTCTGCGTCTCCTCGTCGCTCTCCTCGTCATCGCGCAGCAGCGCCTCCAGCACACCACGCCGTGGCTCGCGCAGCTCCTGCCAGTGGCGGTCCTCCGCGTACCAAAAAACGACGCTGTACACGGCGATCGCAAGCACCACAGTGGCCAGCAGCAGCACGATCGCCACGTACGCCCTCGCTCCGCCGTCGCTCGGCGCAAGGTGGTTGGCCGCGCTGACCAGGCACAGCGTCGCAAGGAGCACAAAGCTCGCCGCGCGCATCACCGTCAGGAAGGCCGAGCGCATCATGTTCGTGAAGGCAACAACGCCCGCACCCGCAAGCAGCACAGCCGCCATGCAGAAGTACTGGACGTGGCAGCCTCCCACGGGCGGGTGAACAGCCGCAATCAGGCCCACCACACACAGCACCGACAGCTGGAACACGCACCAGTACACGTAGCTGCCCCTCATGTTCGTCAGCATGCTGCCGTACATCCGCTGCTGCGCCGCAGGGAACCAATACCCGACGGGGTACAGCAGGCGCTCGTGCAGCGGCTTCCTCAAAAACTGCCAGTACCCCTCGAAGCTCGCGCCCACGTGGCGAGCAATAAAGTAGCACACGCCAGCAGGGAACGCCACACCGTAAAGCACGCCAACGACACCAATCACGCGGTGCTGCACGCGGGCGCCGGGCATCGCCAGTGCGAGCACGGAGCCGAAAAAGATGCCGAGATGCATCGCGTGCGCCACAACGTACGTCAGGCTCGGGAAGCGCATCGCCACCCACGCACTCGCCGCGTCCACGCCGCGCCACCGCTGGAAGGCCGCCGTCACACCGCAGTGCACGCACCCGAACACAGCGGCTAGCAGCGCGTTGCCCACCACCATCCACAGCGGGTCAAGGGCAGCAAACACCGACAGGAAGTACGGCAGCGCAACGGTGCTCGCACGCTCCTGCGCCGAGGCGCATGACATCCTCGCGAACACGCCGAGCGCCTGCATCTCCAGGATGGAGCCCAGCCCGCCGGTCACCACCACGGCAACAGCCGCCGCGCCCGCAACAACGCCGGTGATCGCCGAGAGGACGCTGGCAGCGGCGGGCAGCGTGTTCGACGTGATCGTGAAGGACCCAAGCAGCACTCCCTTGCAGCCACCGGACACCGCCACAGCGTCGCAGCGAATGAATATCGTCTCGTCGGCACCAATGAAGTAACCGCGGTGCACGGGCACAGCCAGCTCCAGGACGGTGGAAGGATTCGTCGAGTTGCGCACCCACGTCGCGTTGCGCAGCATCGCTCCCCACGGACCACCAAACCCGCGCGGCTGCGCCGTCGACACCGGCACGAAGCTCAGGTGCGTGCCGATCTGCGGGTCGCGTGCCCACCGAAACGGCGGTGGCAGCGCCACCATCAGCAGCGTCGGGACGGCGCTCCCACTGCCGCGGATGTCGTTCTGCGTCAGGCTTCCACCAGCCGCCGTCGTCGTCACGGCGAGCGTCGGGCACGCCACGTCGCTCCACCACAGCGTGCTGCTCACCGACGCCGTCGGGGTACGCGTGGGCGACAGCGTCACCGTCTCCGTCACCTGCAGTGTCTCTGTCGGCCCGTGCTGCGTCGGACTGTAATGCGTCGCGCTCAGGCTCGGTGTCCACGTTGAAGTCCACGTTGGCGTCGGACTGCGCGTCTCCGTCAGCGTCGCCGTGTGGCTCAGCAGCGGCGGGGCGTGCGTGCGGTTGCACCCGTCCACGTGCGGCAGGTACACCGGCAGGCAGTCGCGCCCGTACCCGCCCTCAGCACAGCGGCAGCGGCACGACCCCGACATCGCCCTCGTCGCAGCAGCAAAGCAGCGCACGTCGGCGTCGCACACGCCACACGCCACGGGGCGGAATTCCCCGATGATGCCGGCAGACCTGTAGTCCATCGGCTGCAGCGCCTGCCCGTTGAGCGTCAGGCACCCCACGACGAACTTTCGGCCGGCGCCCACAGGCGCAACGGTGCCGTCCATCAAAAGAGGCCCACTACCGGCGTTCCCGTGGAGCGTCAGTGTGCTCTGCACGAGCTCCGCACTGCGCGGGTACGACGGCACCGACAGAATCTTGCCACTGATGCTGTTGCCGCGCACCGACAACCACGACCCGGACACAAACGACGCCGACCCCCGCAGCACCAGCAGCACGCCATCGGTCAGCGCACCGGCGTTGTCGTTCACTACGACGGCGGAAGCGTTGGCCTCCACCCCGCTGTCGAACACCAACCCATGCGCGGCGTACACCTGGTTCCCCGACACGCGCAGCACAGCACCCCCCGACGCAACCACGCGCGCACTCGCGTACAACGCAACGTCGCCACCGAACACAGCCGCGTCCAGTGCGACACCGCCACCGACAAGCTCCAGCACGGCGCCGTCCACCACCACCGTCCGCCCACCAGTCATCACGGTCACGAGGGCCACGCCGAACACAACCAGCACGGACCGCACGAGCCGCAGGCCCGACAGCACCAGCACCGGTGCGTACGGCGAGGACTGCGAGCCGGGAAGATACACGAGCGGCGTCGACCTCGCGGCAACCAGCAGGGAGCCCGTCACCGTCAGCGCGGACCCCGTAGGAAATGTGCCGGTCAGCACAATCGCACCGTTCAGCGCCTCCACATCGCACACGGACAGCTCCACCGGCCCGCTCTCGTCGCTCCCCGCCGCCCCCGCCCCGCGCAAGCCTCCTCCGCCCATCACGTACAGCACGGCGCCGTTCAGCAGCGACACGTTCTGCACAACGATCCTCACGCCGTCCCGCGCCATCCACGGCACGTAGAGCACCGGACTCACGCCGTCCAGCACAATGTGGCGCAGCGTCACCTCGCTCACACCGGCAGGCACAACGAACACCGACCGCACCGTCACGCCCTCGCGGAAAAACACACTCGACGCAGTGCCCGCAGCAGGCGGCAGCGCGGGAGCACCCACAGGCACGCACGCCTCGCCGTACCCGCCGCTGCCGCACACGCACACGCACACACCGTTCCTCATGACCGCCGACGCCGTCCCGGGAGCGTAGCAGTAAGTGTCCCTGTCGCAGGCGTCGCACCCAACAACGTCGATGCTCCCAGCGTCGCCAAAGCCAGCCGCAGCGTACTCCTCCGCCGTCGACAGGACATGTCCACCAGCGTCGTTGCACGCCACCCTCACATGCGCCCCAGCCGCAAGCAACAGGCTCACCGACAGCATCCGCGGCAGCAGCGCTCGGTTGCGCACAAAGCTCAGCGTGCTCCCAGCAGCGGTCACGGCGCCAGTGGCGTAGAGCATCTCCCTCGAGACGCCGTCGTGCACGTTGCCCTTCGCCAGCAGCATCGACCCGTTGGCAAGGCTCACCGTCGAATAAAACGCCACCGCGTAGTCCTCCGTCGACACAAAGTCGCTCCGCACAAGCGCCACAGCGGAGCCCGACACGCTCACAGCCCCACGCACAGACACCGCGTGCTTGCACAGCAGGAAGTCGCTGTCAACAAACGCCACCACAGAGCCGCCGCTGGCCGCAACGCCGCCCTCCACCGACACGCACCGCCCCAGCGCCGTCTGCACCGACAGCCCGTCCACGTACAGCGCACCGCGCGACGACAGCGCCACGCCGCCAACCAACAACACGCCAACAGCGTCGCGGAACACCGCCGCTACATGCGTGCGCGCAATGGTCAGCACACTCCCAGTCAGATTCACCTTGTGCACCACGAGGCACGCGGACGCGTCGCCAAGATCGTAGGCACCGCGATACGCAACACGCGCCTCCGCAATCAGCACCGAGTCCACCACAGTGACGCGCGAGCCCGGCGGAAATCGGTTCGCCACCACCACACCGCCGCCGGAACGCGACTCAAGCCCGCTGATCAACACATCGGCGCGCTCGCCAGCAGGCGGGTCGGACAGCCACCCAACAACGTACAGGCTCGCTCCATCCAAAAACGTGCAGTTCGCCAGCGTCACGTTGCGCACGCTCCCCGACATCGCCTCCACGTCCACTACGACGTCCGCCGCGAAGGTCACACCAACGTAGCACACCACCGACGTCCCGAAACCGGCGTTCACCACTTCATCTACACGCACGTCCTGCACGCACAAGTCGGCGCCGTCGGTGCTCGGTGGCTCGGGAGCAGCAACGGGCAGGCACGCATCGCCGTAGCCGCCCTCAGCGCACGTGCAGGCGCAGCCATCACTCGAGGCAGTCGTCGTGTACGCAGGGAAGCACGACGTCGCAAGGGTGCATGGATCACTGCAGTTTAAGATGGTGGCATTGTACGCGGACGGGATGCTGTATTTTGCTCCTTCCTCGCCGTTCACAGTGTTGCACGCAGCCAAAATCGCTCCGTTTGTGAGATCGCTCGTCTCTAAAAATATCCTCAGTGCTTTGGTCATTCCCTTGCTGGACATGAATCGGTTGCCGGACACAGAAACCGTGGAATCGCGGAGATTCACCGTGGGACTCAGCACAGCAAACGCATCCCGTGGAGACACGCGGCAGAGGTTGCCGCTCAACTGCAGCCAGGAGTTGTAGTAGATGTTGAAGGAATGGATTGGATAAAAAACAGCCAAGGTTCCCTGCATTTCGTTGCCCTGAAACACAACCGCTGACCGGGACTCCACATGTGATGCCCAAAGAAATAACATGAAGTACTTCACCGGCCTCGTCACAACGTTGCCTCGGATCACCACGGCAGAGTTGTTCAGAACCCTCAGCGACAAGGACTGGATAGACCCTTCAAGATTTATCAGCGTACTGTCACCGCCAGCCATATGAAACGTGTTGCCCACCACCGCAAACACGGAGTGCCACGAGACCCTCAGCGCAGACCTGACAACGTAAATGGCGCTTGACGATGCCCTTACGGTCTGAAACACATTGCCACTCAGCACCACCGCAGAGCCATTGCTGACCACCAGTCCATTCATCACAAAGCATGACGGCCTCCTAATGCCCAAACCCGACCGAGAGATCAGCCTCGTGACCGTGAAGCGGTTCCCGCTGATCGTGATGTTCGTGTGCGGTGGAAACCCACCCTTCGGGCTGAGCAGCGCGTCACGGAAAGTGTTGCCGGTGACGACGATGTTCAGCGACCCCACAGCGGCGTCTGCGTTGCCCAACAGCAACAGCACGGCACCATCCCTCCACGTGCATCCATCGAACGTGACATTCGCCACGTCGCCCGTCATCACCCCTATCAGCACCGTCAGGCTCATGCCGCCCCCGCTGAACGTGACGTTGCGGTAGCACAGCCACGACAGCCCGCTGCCCACAGACTGCGCAACCTCGGGGTACACCATGTCGCTGATGCACTCACCAACCGGCGGTGCCGGCAGTGGTGTGGGCGGTGACGGCGGTGGCGGGGGAGATGGCGGCGGTGGCGGACCAGCAGGCACAGGCGCCGGGACGCACACATCGCCGTGCCCTCCAGCAGCGCACTGGCACTTGCAGTCCTTGATCGCCGTCGTCAGCGGAGCAAAGCAGTCGCCGTCCTTCGTGCACTCCCCGCACGCAGCAACCGTCGTCACGTTGGTGATGCCGTTCAGCTCCAGCTCTGCCGCCGTCGTCACCTCCCGTCCCGCGACCGTCAGGCACCCAGCAACGAACCGGTAGCCGGCGTCAGCCTGCGATAGCAAAGGCAAAGACAACCCCGTCGATCCCATCTTGCAGCCTGTCAGCGTCACAGCACTGCTGCTGTCAATGCTCACAAAAGCGGACTCAGTGTCGTAGAACATCGCACCCAATTCCACGTCGTTGTCGCGCCAGTCCCACCAGCTTGACCGCTGGACAGTCCACAAGTCATCGTTACAGATGGCGTAACGAGCTGAGCCGCTGTTCCCCACCACGCGCAACACGCTGTGATCCGACACGCTGAATCCGTGGTGCTGATACAGCAGACTTACCCCGGAGAAAATCGTATTGTTGAGCAGCGCAAAAACGGAGTGGTCACTCACACTGAGCCTGTACACGTAGAACAGGTATTTGTAGCCCTCAAAGCTGCAGTACCGCACGTAAAGCGAGCTGCCACCCACCAGCGTCAGCGTCCCGGTCGAGGACAAACCAAACGCATCACGCTTCGTTGCATGCGCCTTGACGTTGCCGACCAACAGCGTCGACGCACTCAACACGACGTCGCCCAGCAACAATACGCTACACATGTTGCTCACAGTGCCCGGTAATTCGAACTCGAAGTTCTGTACCGCGTCAACCTCCGTGACGGCGATGTCGCAGTGCTGCGGGAGGGCAAGTGCAAACACAACAACGGAGGACCGCATCACCGTCTGGCTCACGCGGATCAGGACGCCGGCTGACTCGGCCGCCTCAGCACCCCCAACAAACTGCAGCGCGGCACCCTCACGGAAAGTGCACCCGGTGAGCGTGATGTTGATGGGGAGATGCAGCGGCATGCTGTTGAGGAAGAACGTCAGCACGGCACCCATGCCGCTGAATGTCACACCCACGTAGCAGTGGTGCGTCTTCCACAAGTTCAGCGTGAGGCTCGTCAGCGTCCGTTTAACCACGCAGCTCGTATCGCCGTCGACGGCTCTCTCCGCTACGGGCGGCACAACCGTGTCGGGTACCTCGAAGGGAAGACACAACGCGCCGTGCCATCCGTCCTTGCAGCTGCACAAGCACGAGCCGCGGTCCACCGACTCCGTCCCGGGCATGTAGCACGCCGCGTCATCGTTGCATGTGCCACACCTGAACACCTCCACGCCCTCCGGAAACACATCTTCGTACGACACCTCCTCATCGCCCTGCAGGTTGCACCCAACCACAAAGCGCGCGGGTAAAGCCACAATCGTGTTCGATTTAAAAAGCTTGGCGAAAAGTGCGCTTCCTTCCACCTGACGGTTGTTTGCAAGCACCACGGTGGTGCCGCTGCCCGACAAATAAATTCTTTGCCAGGAATACTGAATGGTTAATACTGAGGCTGCACCCACGCTGTTTCCCTCCACACGCCACTGCGAACCACCCTCGAGTGTCACCGAGCCAGACAAATACACCAGCGCGGGATCAAAAATTTCTGTCCCGCCAACGAAGGTGCAGTCCGCCACTCGCAGCAGCCCCGCGGAGCTCACGGTGGCATCCCCAAAAAGATAAACGCCATTAGCCGAGCCCATCGTGTTGTTCTCCACCTCAAAGTAGCCGCCATTTTTCACAGCAACAGCATTAGCGCAAACAGATGATTCCACACCGTCATCATCCTTCGTTGTACTCAGCGTATTTCCCTTCACAATAATCCCGCCACCATCAATAACAACAGCATTGATGAAACAGACTGCGTACCTATTCGCCTCAATATAGTTGTCAAGTAGCAGCAGCGTCATATTCGCACTGAGAGTAAACTTCACAAATAAAATGGCGTGGTCCGACGTCGTCACAATCGTACTGCCCGCCACCAGTATCTGGGAGCTCGCGCCAAAATCACCCTCAAACTCCAATGCACCAGAATCCAGCATCGAGGATGTCACGCTCACTCGCACGCGCGCACCACTCCCCTTGATCGACAGGCCCACGAGGACGCACTGCAGCAGCGTGATGTTGAGTGTCTTCTGTGGCGCGTCAAAATACGACAGGTCCAGCACAATCGCAGCAGTGAAGGTCACGTTGACGAAGCAAAGCCCACGCGCACCGGGATCAAGATCGTCCAAAGAGCTGATGCTGCCACCGTGCACGCAGCGGACCTCCGTGTCCTCCGCATCGAGGAGCGGAAGCGGCCCAAGGCCGTCTGGAACCGCAGCTGGCAGACAAGTGTCACCGTAGCCGCCAGCAGCGCACACACACTCACAGCCGCTGATGCTGCTCGTCCTCGCAGCGAAGCACACGGCCTCCACGGTGCACGCGCCACAGTCCAACACCGTCACGGGCGTTCCAATATTGAGTTCTTCTTCGTAATCCGTCACAGGAGAGCCTTTTGCCTCGTTGCACATGCCGTAGATGATCGGGCGCGCGTCGGATGGTGGTGACCAGTTGCTTGTCATATAGGCAAAGGACGAGTACGAGCCGTACATGAAGTTGTTGTCAAGTATCGACCACACACTTTGATCGCGGAACACCATGCCGTAGTAGTTATTCACGTGCACGACGTAGGCGGTGCGGAACTCGTTGTTGCGGTGCACCAGCCAGCTGCCGTCAGTCACAGTCAGCGTTTCTGCAATGAGCATGGCGAAGCCGAGAAGGAACGTGCTGGACACAATCTGCAGCACGCTGCCGCCATCCACAACAACATCCCCAAACACACACGCGCCTTTGCCGTATTCGGTGCTCGGCGCACTCCACAAGCTGTTCTGTATGGAGAACACGGAGCCGCCGCTGACTCGCAGGTCCGACGCAAGAGCGTACATCACGTGCGACTGCGACATAACGACGCAGTTGTCCATGTAAAAGACGCTGGACAGATTCGCGCCGAGGCCGCGCTCCACAAACATCGCAGCGCACGAACCCCCGCCACACGCTAGCGTCGACCGCGTCATGACAAACCGCGTCGACAGAAGTCGGAAGCCGTCCAGGACAAGCGCGGGGCCGCACCGAAATTCCGCGTAGCCAGGGGTCGTCGGCACGTACTGCGACCCGCCAACCGTCGCGCGCAGCGTTGAGTTCGCCAGCAGCACTCGAGAGTGCAGCGGCATCGCGCCATGCAGCACGATCGTGCCCTCCAGCGACGTCACATTCGTCATGTTGACAAGGACGTGCGGCACCAGGCGCGCCGTGCTCTCGCTGAGGCCACCAATCCGCAGCTGCGCACCGCCCGCAAGCACGCAGTGGCGCAGCGTCACGTTCAAAGCGTCAGCGAAAACGTCCATCAAGCGCAGGTCCACCGCCACAGTGATCGGTCCGCTGAACACCACCGAGTCGAAGCACGCCGTCGCACGCCCACCGCCAACCGTCACGGACTCCGTCAGCGTCACGCCACTCATGCAGCCCTGCGCACCGCCACCACCGCCGCCGGACCTCGCAGGCGGCACGTCGAACGGCAGGCACGCCTCGCCCACGCCGCCGGCACGGCAGCCGCACACGCATTCGGAGAACGACGCCGTCAGCGCATCAAAGCACGCCAGCGCAGCCGCACAGCCGTCGCACGGCACCACGCTCACGGAGGGCAGGCCGGCCATGCGGTAGTCCGCACTGCTCTGCAGCACCCGGCCGCCGGCACGGTTGCACTGCACCGACACGACGCCGCTCGTGATCGCCAGCCCGGAGACAAGCGTAGCGCCGGTGGCAGTGCAGCGCGCAATCGACACGGTGCCGCCGCTCAGCGTCACACCCGACAGCGACGCCACAGAAGACGCCTCGCCCACCGCCCACACGTCGTGCAGGTCCAGCCACCCGCCGGCACCGACCATCCCACCGTCGCAGCGCACCAGCGACGACGCAACAGACCCCTCGACGCCCACAAAGCGCAGCACCGACTCAAACACCGCGAGGCGCTCTCCAAGCACAAAGCCGCCGCCACTGCTCACAACCGAGACGTTCGTCACAGAGAACACCGAGTGGCTCCGCAGACTGAGACGCGACGAGGATGGCACATGCATCGCGGAAGCGGTCGGACCGCCCGACGCCTCCAGCAACACGCCGTCAAGCACCACCGCGCTCGACAGCAGATCCACGCCGCCGCTAACGTACACCGCCGACCCGCCCGCCTGCAAAGACTTCAGCACAGTGTTGCTCACACGCAGCTGCGTCTGCGACAGCGAATTCGCGTGCAGCACAAGCGGCGACGCCACCGCGTCCGTCAGCCCGCTCAGCTGCGAGTAGCGCATCGGGCCCGCCGTCACAATCGTCGAGTCACGGACCGTCACGTTCGTGTGTGCCGGCAGGTTGTGCACAAACACAAGCGAGCAGTAGCTCCCGGACAGCCCGCTCACGCTCACCTCCAGGCTCCGGTCACTCGCCGGCTCGCCGCTGTAGCCCCGCACGTAGATCTGCGCACCGCCGTCGCACACGCAGTTCCTCAGTTCAATGCGCAGCGCACCGGGAAGCATCGCCGCAACGTCGAACACCACAGCCACGCCGTTCGTGATGTACACGCCGTCCATCAGCACCGTGTCCACGGCGCGGCCAACCGTGATGGCTCTGTCCACCGTACCGCCACGCAGTCGCACCACCACCGCGTGCGCAGCAGCAGCCAGCGCCAACACAACGAGCAGCGCCACACGTACAGCCGCAATGGCCCTGCGCCGCACACGGTGTCGGCTGCGCGGACACGCGCACACCGCAGACAACATCCAATGACCCAAAAAAGTGTCAACAGGGCTTTCGTGGTGTGTCGCACTCGTCCCGTCGACCATAACTCCAGCTTTCAAAATCCCTTCCTACAGATGGCAAATCCAGTGACACAATTCCGCCAGATCGTTATCCCACTACTGCTAATCCTAATAATGCAAGTAATCCCTAACACCTTGAAACGATAATTGTGCTGGTCAAGCAAAAGTATCTCTAACTGCACGCTCAAAATAAGAATAAAAGGCAGCAACAACAGTAACCAAGCACAGTAGCACGCAGAGGCATCCGGTCATACACAATCCCCATCACAGTACAACTGCCGGCACAAAGCAGCGCAGACGCAATCAAGTCAGTAAAACAATCGCCCTCGTACCCCCCACACAACCCCACGCAGCCACCGTGCCGAGTGGCGGAATCCCGGCAAAAAGAAACATGACGACTGGCACCGCTCCTGTTGTCGAATGGCTGCATCACAGGGCGGTCCCGGTGCCGTGCACGACACACAAGAGCCGAGACAGACCATGTGGCAGCGTTACAACCGCCAGCCATCAAGCGCGTCCGAAAGGTGTTGGTGTTGGTGGTGCGTAAGTGGAGTGGAGAGTTCGCCGGTCGCCAGCAGTCAAAGTGTCGTTTCTTGTTCACGCGATTCGGCATTGCGCAGCAATCAGCGGCACCAGGCGCGCACGGCATCGCACAAAGAAGAGAACAAAGAAGTACGGCGGCAGCACTCAAACACGGGAAACAAGGGTTCCCACCGACTTTGCATTCCGATTGGCTCACAGACATCCAGATGGTGGTCGCGCCGCTGCCGTGCGGTGCGTGTGGCGTGTGACTGCAGTGGACGGAGGGGATGAAGAGAGGGGTGGGAGATGCAGTGCGGCACACGTCCATCTCGGTTGATTGTGCCACCGGTGACATCTTCCCGTCAGATCACCTGCAGCAAAGACCGTCACCGTCAGCAGCGGTCAGTGCCCTCCCTCTCCCACTGGGGCGCAACTCCACCGACGCAGTCGCTCGTCTCCTCCCCCACCAACACAGCAAGGGAGCAACGGCAAAAGATGAGACACGCACGGCAAGCGCGCAGTCGCAGAATCCCACTGCTGTCGCCATGACCAAACAAGGTCGGCTGCAGGGCGCAAAAAGAAGAATAAACACCCCATCAAAAGCCTTGGCACCACGTGGAAGCACCGCAACCGACACACAAGGCGAGGCGCCGTGAAGCAGGCACCAAAATCAAAGCTCCTACAACAAATTCATCGTGAAGCAAAAGAAAATATTACGCGAGCTCAAAAAAAAAAACAAAAAAAAAAACAAGCCACGGAAACTGAAAAAAACAACAATGCCGGTTCAAAGGCAATAAATGGTTGTGGTGAGCAGCAGCCGTGGCATCGCGCCCCTCCCTCATCAAACGGCACCGCACCACAACGCACCGTGACGACAGCGTGCAATGACGACGACTGAGTAGCACGCAAAAAGCGGCATAAACCTTTCATCCCGCACTCGCTCAAATTTATGCTCTCAGTATGTACTGCCAACGACACGGGGAAGGACACGGAAGGGGACTGTCCCGTCCATCCACCTTCTGCCCACAACAGACCCTTCTCATCCTCCTCCTCGCTACGCCCTGGGTGCCGCAAAACGCCGTCAAGCAAATCAACGTCTATGGAAGCCCCCAATGCGCAGGGCGAGGCTGGCGGCCACCCACGCTCATTCTCCCGCACATATCCTCTCCCACAGCTTTCCACACACAAAAGGGCGAAGACATGGAGAAGAGAAGCCCGCCGCACAACGCACGCAGAGGCAACGCCATACACGCCGCACCACAAAAAAAAAAAAAAAAAAAGCGGCCGCAACAAGAGCGACGAGTCGAATTCAAATCCACGGCGCTGTCCCTTACTTCTCTCTGCCCCGACGGATTGGAATTACGCCCCACAGCAGGTCGTGGCGAGTGGCGTCCCACCCACAGTGAGGCACGGCGCACACCATCCGCTCCCTCCAAGTGCACTCAGCAGGCCGGCACCCAGTCACCCTCGTGCCATCGCAATGGGGACCACAAAAAATCTTCGTCGCGGACATCAGCGCCTCTAGCAGGAAAGGAGAAAAAATTTGGGGGCATTTAAACAGCACAGCTACCAGAGAGACACTCAACGGGACACCTAAGCACTCAGCGACAGTGAACACCGCAAAGAAAAAAAAGAAAATGAACATCAGTGATTTACAAAGAACAAAAAAAAAAAAGGGTGAGAGTCCAGAAGAACTCCCAAAAATAAATAAAAAAGAAAAAAAGAAACAACTGATTCGGAAAAACGTTTATTTCATGTGCCAGGGAGTACCATGCAGTCATGTGTTTGTGTATGCATATTGCCTGCAACAAGAAAAAAAAGTCAAAAAAAGGAAATTTACGTTTCAAAAAGATCGCACTGTTCCACCAGCCCACACAACATTCTTCACATTTAGTGCGGCATCCGGCCTGTTCTTCCAATCATCCTTTCGTGCATTCCGTGGGACGCACAGCCGCGGAGCCGGCACCGAAAGTGGGCAGTAAAAAGCAAACAAGAAAAGGAAACACTTCACTCATGTCGGTATGTAGCAGACACCCATTAAGTAAAGAAGACACTGAGGATGCAAAGCTGGACGGCACTACGTCCGGTGCAGCTCCCCATTCTCCATCACCGCACGGTGGTAGCAGCACACACGCATCCACAGAAAACAAAAACACGGCGGCAGGGTGTGGCTGTGTGTGTGGTGCTGCGGGTGTCTGCCCGCCCTGGCCGCAATAAAAACAAGAGGGAAAGAAATGTGTGCTCCGCCCCACAGGCCCTCGTCGCACGCCCACACGTCACGGCTCCCTCAGCGCGCCGTTCGTCGCGGCCCCTCCTCATGCGTGCAGCAGGCGAGGCGTACAGGGCCGTCGTCATGGGCGTGTCGGTGGGTGTGCGAGTGGAGCGGTTGGGCGGGAAACACACGGCACCCCTCACAGGAAGAGTGCAGAAGAAACAATTAAAAGAGGGAAGAGTAGAAAAGAAAAAAAAACGTCCATACTGACTGCCCCAAAAGCAAAAAAGAGAAGGGATGGGGGGAGTAAAAGATGAAAGAAACGAACAGAAAAAATTAAGAAATTTAAACCATTAAAAAATGAAAAAAACTCACAACGTCCCGCAGCAAGTAAAAAGAAAAAAAGAACACTGAGCAAAAATAAAAAAATTAAAAATTTAAAAACACACAAAAAAAAAGAGCTGCAACAAATGGCTCCACCGTGCATGCACCCACACGCAGAAATATGTCCACGTAAACAGTTGCGTGCGTGTATTGCATATGAGTGTGTCTGAGATGCGTGCCAAGTGACGGATACAGGGAGCAGCAACATGGAGCACACAGCAGAACAGCAGAAGCAAATGAAGCAAAAAAAAAAAAAAAAGACGCGCACAGATCACTGTGGCTGAGCGTTGGCAATTATAGCCCGCATTCAATTCTTCAGCCCAGTGTCCCGTACGCAAGAACAGCCAGAACAAGCAGCAGCCGGGTATGCAGACGGGTGTCATAAAAGCAGGCGTCGTTCCCCACACTGTTCTCCAGCGCCTTCGTTGGGGTCGCAGAGGAAAGGGGAGCCGGCATGCCTGCCGCCGTAGAATTTACTTCGCTGGTGGCAGCGTCGGTGGTGTTGGTGGCGGTTTCCCCTTCGGCGCCTTCCGCTGCACCCCCGTCCTCGCCGGTCTGGGACAACTGAGTCGGTGGCGCAGCAGCAGTCTCTTCTTGTCGTCCCGCTGGAGGGTCATGGGAGAAGTGGTCGCCGCTCTCTGTGGGCTCCGGATCTGGTGGGGATTCGGGTGCAGCAGAAGTAGAATGTGCAGCGCCTTGAATATCACCAGAGGGAGCGGAATTCTGCGCTTGCAAAGTCTCAGGAGGAGAAGGATCCGTCTTGCCCGCAGCGCCGGCAGGAGAAGATTCAGAACTTATTGTGGTGGTGTCACGAGGAGCCTCCTCCTCTCGAGCCACCGGAGGTCTTTCTTCCAGAGGATTGGCCGGACCACTTGCAACGGTGGCCGGCTTCGGCTCCACGTTACTCTCCCACCAACTCTTCACCCGGCCTGGAGTGGGCGTATGGAATTTGATCTCGAAGACGCCATCCTCCGCATTCCTTTCAATACGTCTCTTAACATCCTCCGGTGCACAGTTTCCAGCGCCCATGCCGCAAATCATCCTTCCCAAACCGCTAGCTTCAGCCGTGCAGTTATACCACAGTGACTTCCCACGGAGTTGCCAGCGCCCAACTTTTTCACCGTCAGCCGCACACACCGCATCCACCGGCAGCACCTCCTCCTCCTCCTCCTCCTCCTCCTCCGCGGCAAACACGCACAAGCAGCAGCACAGCAGTGTAAACGCCAAAAAGACACAGAACACACGGCACATCATCATCGAAACTATCGTTGTTGAATAGAGTGAATTCTTTCTGCAAGAGCATGAGAAAGCAAAGGGAGAGTCAGCAGCCACACCACGGACAGCCACCGCATGGTACTAAATGGCAGCAGCCAGAGGAAGCGCACACCAAAAAAGACAGACGGAATCATTACAACTGCAGGACTCGCACACCGCCCCTCAAGCCAGAAGTTAAACAAGCAAGAAAAAACACAACAGCAAAAAAAGAAAAACAAAAGAGTTGGGAGTCCAGCAAAACTCCCGGAAACTTAAAACGAAAAAAAAACAATTGGACAGGACTTTTATTTCATGTGCCATGCAGCACAATGCAACCGTGTGGTTGTGTATACATATATTGCCCGCACCAAGAAAAGAAACAAAAAACATACCGTTCCATGAGCCCTCACAACATCCTTCACATTTCATTGCGGCATCCGGCCTGTTCTTCCACTCATCGGTTCGCGCAGTCCGCGGGACGCACAACCGCAGCGCCGGCACCGCGTGTGGGCAACAAACAAAAAGAGGGGGAAACATGTCACTCATGACGGTGTGCAGCAACCGACCATGAAATAATAAAGGACACTCATTATTCCAGGAGAACAACGAAAAACAACAGTAAAACGTAAATAATAAAGGAAAACACGCAGGAAACGCGGCACATGTCCTCCGTGCTGAGTCGCAAATCCACACAAACCCAAAAGAAGCAGCCACTCCCAACACACGCACGCGCAGTGCCGTCAACAGTTAACTCTCGCAGTGTCAATTTCGCGTCGTAGAGCAGGGCAAAGCCGTCGTCGGGACTCACACCTTTTCCGGAATACTGCGCGGTGAATTCTCGTAATTGGGGTTTTCGTGTCCAGAGGCATTGCGTTGAGTCAATCCGTCCGCATCACTCTCAGCAACAAATCCACTGCCTGCAACGCCATTTTCTAAAACGGGAGATTTTGTGTCCAGTGGCGTTGTGCTCATTCACCTCGTACGTGTTAACCGCGGCAACGTGTTCCCTGCCGCCATAAGTGACAGAAATGATCCCGGAACCATTCGACGCCACTAATATTTTCAAACCATAGGTAAAGAAAAGCCTCTTCTTGGATGCAATCGGGACCATCATTTCGTTCGGATTGGTGGCAAACTCAGCATTAACTTGCGGCGCAGTTGTCCCACCAGATTTTGTGTCATCCTTCCCTTCACGGGGTGGCGGCAACTGACAGATGCCTGTCTGGTCAGCATCGCCGCTCCGTGCAGGCGGATGGATGGTTCCATCGGAGAAAATTGACGCCGCCACAATTCATAAGGGCCGGCGTATTTATGTGCCGTCACATTCATCGTGGAGGCAACGGTGGCCCCTTCCTCCTTCGTTGTACGGCTGGCAGCACAGTTGCTACATGTGTGCACCGCATTGGCCAAATGGCACACAGCACCCAGCTCACCATTCCTGCTATGCATGCGCACATCAAAGCCACTGAAAGTATAATTCTCATGCTGAGCCTCAGCACACACACACACACACACACACGATAGATCAGGCTGCCGTCACTCTGAGCACACGGCACATCCACCGGCACAACCACCGCATCCGCATCACCAGATACATGTCCAGGACTCCCAGCAGCCGTCACACACACGGACGTGCAGCAGCAGCAAAAGAGCGCAAGGACCATCACGGCGCACACAACACGGCGCCGCACCGTCACAATCGCAGTCATCACCCGTAGTGGAGTCGCCGGAGCCAGACAGCTGATCGGTGAGGCAGAAGAAAAAGAATGCAATTAGAGGGAGATGGACGGGGCACAGCGGATACAGCGAGAGAGAGAGAGAGAGAGCAGACAACATGAGGAAAGCGCAGCAGGCCCAGCCGCACAGTTCACACACCACGAGACGGCATCCACCACCATCTCCACCCAGCTCATCTCTACAGCCCCAGGGAAATGGCCAAAGCACCGCAGCCACCACTCAACGCACACGGAGCAAGCACCCGCCACAACAGCCACACGCGCCAGTGCACCACCAGCTAGTAACAAAGCAAAGCCCAAATTTACTGCCATCCCGCTCTCAATGGGACACGGAGCCCAACTCAACGCAGTCACACGCGGTGCAACAAACCCGCAGGAAAAGGGACTCGGGCTGCGCGCTCCCTCCACCTCCCTCCTCTTCATGCCCACGGAAGAAGACAACAGCCGCCACACGCAACTGCCAGCATGCACTGCAAAAAGAGCATTCAAACCCACTGCAATGTGCATCTTGTGTGTGTGTGTGTGTGTGGTTGTTGTGTGCCTGCAGAAACACAAAGCAAAGAAGTAGAAAAGAGAGCAGAGTATGTGGAGGGACGCACAAAACGTACAGCGGAGACGCAGAACGGAAACAACAAGAAGAAGACCGCTCAAACTCATGACTGCACTGCAGCCCAAGCAGTGGCAATTCACACAAGATTTATTTAAAACAAAAAAAACTTTCCCCCTCGTCTTATATAAACCCCATCACACAAAATAATTATTAATGAAAAAAGAAATCGTCCATTACTGTTCCACACAAATTTAAAAATCGCCTCGCTGCCGTGTGGCCACACCAAACTGTCCGCACATATTTTGCCCACAAAGAAAATTAAATAGTTGCATGTCTTTCAACCGTCTGACCCTCCATGTGTCCGCGCATCGTTTATATTTCATGGGATCATCTGCGTGTTGCTGCTCCCCTCAGCCCTCTCATTGGCGCGTGAGTGCGGCCCGCAGAGCACAGTCACTCGTGTGTGTGCATGGACTGAGAGAAGCACGCAGACATGACGGGAGTCGCGTCACTCCATCGGGAGAGTGAGCGCAGCAAAATAAAAAAATCATCAGAGGGGAGAGAAATGCTGACGGGACTGCCAGCGCGTGAAATGAACACGCAAAGCAAAAAATCTTAAAAACACGGCGGCAGGGTGTGGCTGTGTGTGTGTGGCGCTGCGGGTGTCTGCCCGCCCTGGCCGCAATAAAAACAAAACAAGAGGGAAAGAAATGTGTGCTCCGCCCCACAGGCCCTCGTCGCACGCCCACACGTCACGGCTCCCTCAGCGCGCCGTTCGTCGCGGCCCCTCCTCATGCGTGCGGCAGGCGAGGCGCACAGGGCCGTCGTCATGAGCGTGTCGGTGGGTGTGCGAGTGGAGCAGTTGGGCGGGAAACACACGGCACCCCTCGCAGGAAGAGTGCAGAAGAAACAATTAAAAGAGGGAAGAGTAGAAAAGAAAAAAGTGTCCATAGTGATTGCCCCCAAAAGCAAAAAAGAGAAGGGATGGGGGATGAAGGATTAAAAAAGAAAAAACGATTTGAAAAAAAAAAAAAAAAAAAGATGAATTGCAATAAAAAAAAACAATTATAAAAAAAGCAAAAAAAAAAAAGAAATCGCCTTAAGAAAAAAAGTTAGTTCCTCGGGAAAAGTAATTCTGTGCTGGGAAGCTCGCAAGTGTCCCACGCGGCAGCCAGTCACTCCTCACAGAGCGGCAAACCACCACAGTCCCAACAGAAGCAGAAGCGATGGCAGCAGTCCGCTCCCACACATGGTGCCGGCATCGCTGTTACTTTCTTGCGACACATTTCCGAGGCTGCTGCTGAGTGCCGTGGCATTTACTTCCCTGATCTGTGAATCGGCCCTCTCCACACCACCACTCGCATCTTTACTGCTTCCCACCAAATGCCCCCATTCCGACGGCTGTTGCCCGGCGGGAGTAGACGGAGTACCCCTCGGCTCTGTTTTTGCATGATCCATCTTTGGAATATTAACGCTTTCCGTGTTAGGCGCAGTCATCTCCGCGGAACTCAACGGGCGGTTGTACAGCAGGACATTCGTCACCGTCACAGACACGCCTTCTCGGCTCCCTGCGCTCCCTGCGCTGCCTCCATCCCCTCCAATGTAGAAGTGGGAGATCTCTTGGGATTCCGTGCTTCCCAATTCACACGGCGCACCCACACCCACACGCTGACCATCAACGTACGCGGTGCCCTGGTTGCCGTTCTGCAGCACAATGGCCACTTGGTGTGCCCTTTCCGGGTTCAAAGGGCTGCTGAGCTCCTCTGACTTCGTTCCGCCACCGCACAGTAGCATCCATTTCTTCCCTTTGTTGTTGTACGACAGTCCCAGGAGTACAGTCTTCCCATCATTCATCTTCGCACCCATCAAAGGAATGGGGGTATCTCCCTCCTCCGGCACCTTGTCGATGGACACCGTCGCCACAAGAGTGAAGTTGTAGTTCGCAAAGTGGTACAGCTGATTCTCCCCCTGACTGCCAACGGGCCACTCCGCCCACGCTCCCCGGAAGGTCACGCCATCGGAATTCTCAGTTGCCACTGTTGCCGTTGTTGCCGCTTTTTTCTCCCCATCATTCCCCGTTACTGTGGCGTTCACCCCAAGGTACTCGTCCCTCCATGTGCCATCAGAGAAGCTGCCGGACAAAAAGCCAACAAGCCCATCCGTGATCTTATCAGCGCCGCAGGCATTTTGAGGCGAGGCAATCTTCTGAGCAAGTAAAGTGGTGCACAGCTGAGAGACACGTTTGTCCACTTCCTTCCAGGTCGCCAGCACATCCTTCACCCGCTTCAGCTGCGCAGTCAGACGCACAGGAACCATACCGGATGATGTTTCCTCTTCGCCCTTCT